>NW_027180682.1:0-50000 GCF_040956055.1 Brachionichthys hirsutus | reverse complement strand
AAAAAAACAGTAAACATTTAGGGATCAATTAAAGTGAGTGTAGAATGATCTAGCACAAATACTGAGCCCTAAGAAGCATCTATCATTTGGAGTTGTATCTCAGATGGAGGCTGGAGTCTAACAAGGAAAATGCATGGAGCCTGACTCGCACGGAGAAAATCACTGGCTCTGGATTGAAATCAATGACAGTGGAGGACATTTGAAAATTAAATCTCTAATAATGACCCTGACTGCCACTGTCTAATTGGAGTCAAAGTCAGAGTGAATGATAATAAGGACGCCAACCTGTCTATTCAAAGTTCCTTTGTCGTGCGTGCGCTGCTAGAAAATACATTTTTCAGGCGCGGAGCATGTCCGTGCAGACACTGAAACACTGAGCGTGACTTAATACGAATGAGACTAAAGATAATCACAGCACACGTCAGGCCAGCGGGGAACAGGCGTGTTGGGGAAAGCCATAGAATAGGCTGAGATGGAAAAGTAATGAATTGAATGCAAAAGAGACCAAAAAACAAAAGCGGCACAAGACAATCAAAATTCACAGAGATGATGCCTTGGTGGGAAGATTTGAAGTCTGAATGCAAAGTCTAAACATAAAAACAAGTAATTTATTACTATATGCAAACCTGTGTGAAAACATATTCATCCTGCACAACCAGTGAATTGGTGTCCACATGTCCAGGAAAGATGTACTGCCTGTTGCCTTCGGTGCATCGCTGGGCTCGGCACTTCAAGTACTGAGCGCCTGGAGAGAGGTTAGCGGAAATCAATCCGGAGTAAATTACAGCCATTTACCTTCAAACACCACTTCGCATGCTGGAGCTGCTGCGTAGTATGCATTTGCTAAATATAGTTAGTTCACATTTCAGTTTCAGCTGTGAATAATTGGATGAATAATGTCCCATCACTTACTGAATTAGGCAGTTCCAAGTCATATTTTCACAACACAACAACAATAGATGAATCTTTTCAAAGCAAAAATAAATTCCATAATTGGTCTGATAAAATATATCACACTGGTTACGATGGGGGGGGTTGAGCTCTGCCTATGAGACACAGGGGATGTATTAAAGAGAAGCAACATCCATCAACCCTGTAAAACGCTCCATTTTTGTCAGAAGACACCGATTCTCTTTTACTAGACGTCAGGGACCAATCTGAAGAGCAGAGCGGGTCTCATCGTCCCTTGACCTCGCTCGAAATGAGAGGCAGAGGGTCCTCTGGGCCCCGCTACTACAGTGGATGGCGTGTAGCACTCACGGCCTTTTGCGATGCGTGTCTCAATGTGGACCACGTCTGATTCTTTGTCCAGGCCCATTACCGCCCTTAAAAGGAGAAGGGACGAGAAGAAAATAAAGGAGAGCAGAAAAAATATGGAGGAAGATGGAGGAAGATGGAGGCAAAAGGGTGAAAGGGAGAATGAAATAAGTGATCGGGGGGGGGGGGGGGGGGGGGGGTAGGGGGGTGCCTGGATGTGTCTTGCAGCTGTAGATGGATACCCTTGTTGTGTGAAACCAAAAGCTGGGTGTTTTTTATCTCCATCATTCCATGTAGAATCAGTTCCACCGCTGGCGAATTAATCTCAATTCACCAAGGAATCAACAGAGGAAGCAACACGAGGGAGCAATGACAAAACATCAGCTCGTCCCATAAATATCAACCGAAGCAAATGTGTGCTGTTATGAAATAGTGGTCGGCTGCAACAATATTTCAAAAAATAGCCTTTTGACATAATGTGTGTGTGTGTGTGTGGGGCGGTGAGGTTTTCAAGAGCACAAATAATGCATTGTTTTGGGTGCCAGCAGACCCTGCTGCGCTGCTCTTATTCATCAAATGGCTTGCTGTTCATGCGTGAGCAGAGGATGTCCTTCAACCAATGTCATTTTCTTTGCTGGCTAGAAAAGCACACACGTTTTGGATTCGGCACATACCATGACAAACAGGGACAAATGTTCTTGCATCAGTATTCACCGTCTTGCTGAGATTAGTAAATGACAGCAACAACAAAAACAGCATGTTATGTTTGTTCTATGGAGAATAAAGGGAGGCGATATTTCTTCGGTTTTTACGTGACATGGGTCATTATCAGCTTTGGGACCTTCTCCCGTGGGGCGGATCAGTTCTTGACAGGATGTCGCTCGATCCTTCTGAAGCAGCACGGGGTTGCGAACGCTATCATTAAACAAATTCTAAAACAATGGCTGCAAGAAAAAGATCACGTGCAAGAGCCGTATCGTCGTACCAGTAGAATCGGCCAGGCATCACTTTGTCGTGGACGAGCTGCCATCTTCTTCCAAAGTCCACTGAACTGTACAGCTGAATGCAAAAAAAAAGAAAGAAGGAAAAAACAGGCCAGTCTTCATCACACTTAAAGATTTAAGGAGAAAGATATCGTTAATGTGCAGCAAAGTGCTCATCATATGACACCAAGCAGCATTTTATCGATTCGGCACCACATATCATCTCATTAAAGTTCATTCACTCAGAGGCTACCTTGCTGTCGTGACTGTAAGCCAGTATCCAGTTCTCTTGTGCAGGGTGGAAGAGCAGGCTCAGGATATTGAAGATAATGGGATGCTTTTCAAAGCTTGCCCCTTCATCTGAACTGATGAGAACAGCGCTCTCTACCTCTGGGTCGCTAAGCATCATTATCTAAAAGTGCAGACGGCCAGACAAGGGATGTGGTCATTAGAGGAGGAGAAGGAGGAGGAGGAGGGGAGACAGCGATCATTTAGCAGCAAGTTTTAAGAAAATGTAATTTGATGTCAATCTTGTAAAAGATCAGACAGATAGATAAAAGCAGCAGAGAAATGCTGACCTTCTGCTTGTTGGTAGGGCAGACGTACAGGTAGCTCAGGACTGTCCTTGAGCCCACTTTGTCATTAAGTTTGGTGTAGGTGCTTCCATAGTCACTGGATCTGAACACCAACAAACAAAAAAACAGGTTCCATGTCTGAATAAAGAATCCATTAAAGACCTGCCTGAGACCATTTCTAAAGTGCCATACCAGTGGTTTGGCATGTTTTAGCCCATTAACTGCAAATCAGTTATTCCTTACGTGGCTGCATCTCCGGAGCACGCCACACATTCTCAGATTGATTTTCTACCATGCAGACAGCCTTTTGCTTTACGGAATGAAAATCAGCTTGCAGAGAACGACTGGCTTCATTTTGATGTGTTAAGTTTTGTGTTGCTGCTGCTGCTGTAAAAAATGGACTTTGCTGCAGTCCTGCATGAAGTGCGCTTCAGTCGATCTACTCTAGATGGTCGCCCCCCCTAGATCTCTCATGGAGAGGGGCAAGTGTGGCAGAGATGTGAACGCCTCAACCCCGAATGAAAATTTGTCACTAGATTGCTCAGCATCATTAATTGCATGACTGCAATAATATTTCTATTTAAAGTACTTGTATTTGAAGACGTCATAAGTTCAATATGCCTGAATGGGAAAGAAATGCGCTCAGGTGTCTGGGGTGTTGTTCTTTTGAGTGTTCCTATGAGCCCCCCCCCCCCTCCCCGTGTACAGTGCTGTCACCATGTTCATGTTCTGTGGTTTATTTTCTCCCGGTTCTAAGTTCCATGTGGGGGCTGAGGATTGGATGCGGAGATTAATGGCCCTCCTTTAAAATGGCACCCGAGGGTGCCGGATCTACTCTGTCGACCAACCTGACCATGTCTTTGTGTATCCTATCAGGTGCTCTGTGCTTATGAGTGATGCCCATAGTAGTAACATTCTGTATGTATTGTAAAGAGTATTATAAACCAGCAGTCTAGCTAACAGCAAGGGATAGTAAGCCCCCCTTTTAGTCCTATTTCTTCTTCTTTTGTTTTATTTTTGTTTTGTTTTATGGAATTGCATCAGCTATATGGACGTCCTTCCATTAACTTTGATGAACTCCAGGTACATTTGTTGCTTGTTTTTTGAGCTATGGCCACCCTGATGCTATTATAATAGATGAACAAATAAATCAACCCAGTTTAGACTGAAATTACTGTGGCACTGGTCATATTTGGGATTCAGGAAAGAGAATAATTCTTCTTTTACAATGTTACACTATGGCAGGGTTTCCACTAGACTGGGCAACATATCAAGTAAATTGTTTAGAAGAAAAACAAAGGAGAAAGAGTTCTCTGAGCGAACATCAGTCAGCGACTGGGCATTATGCACATTCATTTGTTTTACTGTTTGGCTCAAACGTGGTTAAATGTACATTCAAATACTGTTTGTTGTTGCTAGACATCAAATTTAACGAGTAAGTTGTGACCGCCTTCTGCTGGTTTGTGGGTAAAAATCCATGTAAGTGACACAACATATCACAAAAGTGTACTTTAAACACAAATGTACAGAGCATGTAAGCAGCAGGGGAAAACGTGTAATGAAGGACGGAGGAACCGGTGAAGTTGAAGCAGCAGTCACAGTAAATGGACACCTCAAAGATTGGCCATGGCTACCTGCTGGGGGGGGGGGTAGAGTATATGATGTTTCACAGTTTAGAAAGCAACACACTGCTGGTAATGACACAGCAGGAAATGGAGCCATGTACCAACAAAATAGAGAATAGTTTATGGACAAAGCAGATTTAAAGGAATTTGACTTGTAAGTATTAAAATATTTACGTGAAACCTCCACAGGAAGCCTTGAGAATGTTGCATTGAGCGATAATGCATTAGCCTCGCAAGCTACAATCCGGAAACTCCTGTTTGTAACTATACATTAAATTAAGCGCTTTTAAAGCAATGACATAGTAGTGTGGAGAGAAGCATAATGCAAGCAGTGAGCATTAAAAAAAGGTAACAAATGTCTTCCTACCATTCAGCAATAATAAGTTATATTTAAACCTTTCACGCGTCTGGGTGTTTTTACATTGAAGACAGAGTATCTTTAAAGGGAGCAGTGGTAAAATGCCCCCTTTAACTATAGGGGTTAAAGGGGCAATTAGTCGTTACATTTGATTTACACATTTAGATTCACTGGTGGAAAACAGACACACAACTATGAGCACAAAAACATTTACATTTTAAATTCAATTGGCCCCTCAAAAAATAAAACAGAAAAACAGAAAAAAGATCTTAAACAAATAAATTGGAATAGATTACCCCGATCCATAGATCTTGGTTCCAAAAAAGAGATTCAGGCAGTAACGAAGACCTGATATGACTGAATATTCCTTATGCATCCCATTAGGCTGGATGTGTTCCTCGCCCAAGTCTTCATGTTCGTCTTCGCCACAAACGGAAAACCGCACTCTCAGTTCTACCTGAGTGCTTCCAAATGTAATTTCATTGCATAATTGGATAGATACCCAGTGTCTGCTATCATTGTCTGCACATTAATCGAAATTGTCTTATTCGCCGATGACATTGTTTTCAAAGACTTACCCCAGAACACATTTGTATATGTGCTTGAGAAATTCTTTAGATAGCTTTTTGTTTTGGATTGTGGGAATGAAAGAAAACCACTTACATGATCTAATTACTGCACAGAGAGGTTCCACAAAACACCAAACAAAAGCACAACACATCTTTATGTGTGTTTAGATTTAGATTCTGCAGGTATTGGGCTTGGAAATCAACCAGAAACATATCAAAATGTACATTTAAAACCTCTCATTGAACTAATATTGCTCATGCCAATTAATACTTTCACTAATATCTGCACCTTTTAACTGTCATGTAAAAGAAAAACATGCTCCATCCTGTTCAGTCACGCACATCCACCCGTTCAAACTCATATTAGTCTCCATTCACTCAAAGTGAAGGTGCAGCTTGGAGTCAAACCAGGGGAGCTTCTGGCAAAAAAAAAAAGAAGAAAGAATGATGTGGCCAAGGTTTCAGGACATTTTTACTGAAGAGGATACCAAACAAAAATAAAAATCTGTCTGCGAGTCACCCATTCATCACCACATTGCATTTTGCCATCAAGAGAAGCCTTGAGCATTAGTCATAAATCATTTATCATGTTAACTCAGGAATCATTTACTCGTATTTCACATCATAATTTTGGCTTCTCTAAAAGTCATACTAATAGCCATTGTGCATCCCCTCAGGTACAATCTAATTTAGTTTGGTGCCACTGTTAAGCAGGCACCTTGATGATGGAAGACTTCCTGCAAAAAAAAATATGGAACTTCAAAATGCGTGTCAAGTCGGGCGTAAATCTTAGTTGTGCCTCTGGTGAAACAGATATTAATTTGAGGCTCCATGCTTGGCGGACTGATGTTCTCTTTTCATGTGTATTTTACAGTGAAATGAGTTCTCTGCAGGCTGTGGGAGAGGTGAGGAAAAAGGCACATTGGAGGCTCTCTCCATGATATAATCCTTGATGAATTCCATTCTTATTTATGATCTGACAGGCCATTGTAACTCACCTCTCAATACATACTGAACGGAATTACGACAGCTATACCGTGGCAATTGCATGTCAATTGCCTTGGAAACAAAAGGTTGCGGATGACAATCAATCAAAAACTCCATCAGAAAGTTTCTAGGTCAGGAGAAAAGAGCCACAGGTCCAAACAAAGAATCCCTCAGATAGGTTTTCCGATTTATCCATCAAAAGATGTCTTTGCTGTTGACGAGCAGAAAATAGTTTGGACCTTTTCTTTATTGTTGCCATCTCACTTGTGTTATTTATGGGACTGCAGCAAGCAAAGAGAAGGATGCTCAACTACCTCACTCTGGTTCATTAAAACATACTTTATATTGGCTTCCAGTGTAACTTGATTGTTCATATCCTAGCAACGGAGGACACCATAAATCACACTCGCAGTATATTGCATTCTCAGTGAATATATTACTCTTATTGTTGTTAAGTCTGCACTTTAGCATTTTCATCAAATTCTTTAAATAATGTTGCGGCTTCTCTGCGACCCTGAATCAAAGATTCATAATAAAGCATAATTTAAAGTCTGATTATTCCATAAGAATGACTGAAAACAGTGCAAGCAATGTATTTATTGTTTCAACTCAGCAAATACATAGATTTTTGTAGATTTTTGCATCTATTCTGAATGTGTTACACAGAACATTCCACCAGTTTACTAATTAGGACATCAAGCGAAAGACAGCGAAGGCGAAAGACAACCTTACCTCCACAGTGAGCTCTCAGTAACAGCCCCCAGGTTGAAGTCATACAGCTTTGTCAAGATCAGAATCACCTGCAACAGCGACAGACAAATTACAATTACACATCAACGTCTCTGTCGTCTGCCTGCTCACTAATCACGAGGAGTAAATACAACGCGACTGCTGCATCGCCTTTAACAATGAATATCTGAATCACACAGTACATTATCTCAATGACAACTGATCCTCGTGCTGTCAAGAGGTGCCATTCTGCTGGTGACAGGATCGACAAAAATCCGTGTGGGCTGTCAGAGTTGACTCTGCACCTTGAGTGAAAGAAAAACTATCTGACAGCAGAATCTGAATTTACACTGAACAATAAAAACAGATGCACCATTTACTCTAATATTTACAAAATTTTTGTCACATCTGAGATTTGCTTTGCTTTAAAATAGTGAAGCAGTTTAGCTGTGAACGGGCTAAAAATTTGACCACAAATGTTGATGGAAGATGTTGTGTCATTTATTTTACTTCTTGGAAGAATTCAGTTCCTACACGAGCTAAATGCTTTTGTATGTTCTCTGAGGATGGTTTGGACAATGTATTTCTGGGCAAACAAAAATGTAGCCCATAAAAGCCTGTCAAGGCACAGAGGGCAGAGTGAAATGGTGTGCAAACGAATTATTGTCACTCCAATGGCATTATAAATGACTTCCCATGGGGATGCTCATAACTCAGGATAGAAAGGGGGTTGGGGTAGAGAGTTTAGGGCAGCGCATTGAAGGAGGGGCAGTGGATAATAATACACAAGGAGCAGAAACATGGTATAACGTGGCAAAAAAAAAATAAAGAATTTAAAGCCTGGAAGATAGGTCAAAAGCTCAATTACTGTGAGTTTAAACGTATTAACCTTATGGGACCCGGGGAGCGAGTCATTAAACTGAGAAACCCACACAAGACTCACAGGAACAAAGATATGCTTCTAAGTCTGCTTTGAAAATGTTAAAAACCCAATTGACCCACAATTTAGCCATCAAATAGCCGGCGTGCAGGACTGGGACTATCTGCATTACAGGTTAATTAACCAATCACACAGAGAGATAATCATTTGCATAACTAAATGCACCATGTCTGCAAGGTCCAACGCCGGAGTCTGAATCAATTTGGAGTACAGACTCCGTTAAATGGCTGTGATGTTTGCCCTAATTGCCTGCTTTGAAAAACAGATACGAGAGAAAAAGTGAAACTGCGGATCGTTTTCCTCCTCAGTTCTCTTTTGCTAACAACAACGGCTTGGTGTCACGAGACATTATACCGTAAATACTACCGTGTAAATTGAATCTGGAATTGATTTTTATCTGTGTCAAACTGGAGGCAGCTCATTCCAAACCGAAGGGATTCAAATATCCAGCGCTGCAAATTAATTGATTGAATAAATGAATAAATGTTTTAAGGGCCTCAATGACTTGCACCATTTTGCACATGGTTCCAATTTAATTCAATGTTCACAGATTTATTTGGGGACATTCAGCAGCATCTAAAAATAGCCTAAAATGGCAAAACTTGATAAGTAAACTAAAAATAAAAAAGTATCTTAGCATGCGGGCTACAATTGCCATAAGGAGCTGCCTCTTGACGGCCGTCAACGTGTTTGTGGAGTTCACTCATTAACAAAAGTTGACCAATCGAATTGGGTCAGTGAAGATCTACCTCAGGGACCAACAGGCTAGTGAGCCAGATGACTGTTTGGATGATTTGCCCCTAAGTGGATACATCAAGAGTGTATCGCTAGAGACAGCATGTCGGCACATCTTTAACATTATTGATATGTTGTGCATCTGTGGCTCGAGTCAATACGGAGCAGTGGCTATACATGCAAATGCTGAGACAACGAGGGCGAGCCCATGACTTGCAAAGCCAATGGACGTCTTACAATGAGAGCCGGACAGAAATGAAGTTGCATTAAACTAGTTTATAGTGCAGCCTTGCATTTATGTAAATACAGGGAACAAACAAACACAAAATAGCTTCCAGAATTATTTTAGCCTTCTAGGTAAATACAATTTCCCAATGCATATCATCGCTCACTTGCCTACATGAAATTAAGTAAGGACCCTGGAAGGCCAAAAGCAGTGCATTTATTCATGTTTATATTTTATTGATGTGAGCAAAGAGCTATGCCCCAGGAAAGTCAACCAATCATTTTTCAGATTGGCTCTCACCCTCAGAGGAGTTGAGTTTAGTCATCCTTTTATCCTAACATTCTAGTCGAGAAGCTTTATTTCCCTTCTTTGCTCTCCCTCTTCGTCTTCCACTTCCTGAAAGCTTCTTCTCTTTCTTTCATCTATCATTTTTGAATCTATCCCAGTTTTTTTCTTTTGTTATTTTGTGCATAGAGATTTAAAATGACAAAAAAATTAAAATTAAAAAAATATATACAGCCATGCAATGACTGTATATATGAATTCGATGGCAACAAATGTGTCAGCGCTGTAATTCCATTCTGATATATTGTATCCTTAAACAGACCCACACAGACCCGCAAGAGCGTTTAAGCATGCAGCGTTTGCACATCCACAGAAAGAGACTGCTGGACCAAATCAAATCTTTAGAAGTTCCATATCTGTCTGTATTTTTTTGTTAAGGAGAAATGCATTTTAGAAAGCTTCAGTGGGACGTGAGAGGCATCTCAACCTCCTGTTGGTGGGCAGAAGATTTTCTATACGACTCGCAGTTTAGGTATGAATCATCTCTACGCACTGCGATTTGGCTATTAATAAAAACAGAGCAGCGTTTATATGGGCACCGCTTAATTGTGCTTTTTAACGCCACACTTTAAATGGAACCTGTTGCTTATTAAGGCAAAAGTAAAACATCATTAAGATGGCACCCCCTCAGACATTATTTATGTTTAATTGGGTAGACAAAAAAAAAAAACAAGCTTCTTTCTCAGATTACACCTCCAGATTGTTGTTTCTCTCCTTCTCAGGAGGAACAAGCCACGGGAAGAAGGAGCCATCTTCAGATATTGGAGAAATGTTGCCACTTTCATGTAGATCTGATAGTGTTTTTAAAACTAACTGGAGGGTACAGCTGAAGTATCTAAATTAATTTCCAAGGGACCCCCAAAGCTGATAACAGTGAATGACGTAAGGCTCTTTGTAATAGCACAGCAAACGACTCACGCTCAGAGTGGCATTGGCACACTGATTTAGTATTTAATTTTTTTACCTTTGGATCCCGTGACTAGTTTGCTGCTACAATGATGGCCATTTACATTCTCATGAATAAACATAAGATTTCATATATTGCACCTTAGGGTAAACACATCTGAGGAGACCTCTCCCCGGAGTCGCCCAAGTTTATTTTCCAGCCACATCAAAATGATTGACAAATCACCGGAATGTGTCGCCAACAGAGGCACACAATTTCTTGAATATGAGCGAGCATTCATGGGTAGATTTTTTTATTTTTTTACTGTGAAAGACTTCTCTTCTCTGACGGCTGTCTGGAGGTCACTTTTTGTGGCTTTGCCAGATTTGATGAACGGACCGAAGATGGATTATAAATCCATTAAGTGTCTGAAATAAACACAATCTAAAATGCCCGTGTGACAGCACATGCTATCCACGCACAGCGGGTGAATGCTTCTGTGCACTTTGAATGTTTAATAGCATATCGCATAAAAATGTCACCATTTATATTGGTAATATCAATAATAAAAGAAGCTACATTTTACTGTAGAAATGCTTTAAACCTCTATAGTGACCAAGATATTTTAGCGGCTAAATTGAGCTGGGTCATTTTTATACCACACTGGAATACATTTTTTGTTTTCAGTGACTTGATTCATGTTATCTTATCTACACTGCTTCTTTTATCTGTGACATATATTCTAGAATGTCCTAACATCTAGTGTCAGACATACGATCGCCATCGTCCGATGGCAACTCATCTCCATCAACTGCAGCTGTTTTCATCGTCACATGGGAATTAGAATCAGCTTCAAGGTTCTAGGTCTGTTAGCCATGGTTCAATGCAGCACATAACAATGCAGTGATTAGTAGCGGAATATTAGAATAAATCAAAAGCCTTAAATGTAAAAACCAACAACAACACACCCATCATTCCTGTTCACACTATGACATTCCCGTTGTATTTTCTCAACATCAACAGCGCACCCCAAAGTTAGGGATGAACTGCTGAACACAGCAGAGCATTAAGGCACCAATACTAAAAATACGATGGAGAGGTTTGGCGAGATGAACGAACATTTAGCAGCTGCCTGTCACTCAAAGCTATCATATCCTTAAAAGTGAATAACTTTAAGCCTTGAAATAATTTAAATGGAGGGACTTAAATAAAAAACTCACCCCATGTACAGTTATCATGAGCAGAGAAATTAATTATCAAGAACACATCTGTTTCTTGTACCAAGCTGTTTATTCCTGCTTAATATTCAATACGGGTTCTATCACTCACATTTGGACCCAGAATTGCATGGCCTTTCAAAAGATCTGAGGTTTCTGGTACGCCCATGTTGGCTTCAACCTCTAGAAGTATGAAGACGCTAATGATGACAGTATGTGCTATAATTATTAAATAAGCAGCCACTCAACCATAAGAAATGTGAGGGAGCAAAAAATAAATACAAAATCTCGGACAGACCAGGTTATCGTTAAATTTTCAAATACACTTTCACACACGTGTCGTGGCTTCAGCAAAAAAGCTGACTACCATTTTCTGTTTTGAATAAGAAGCAGAAAAAGCAGTTTGGAAAGCATAGAACATATAGTGGGATGACGTCTATCTAATAATGCAAATCCATAGAGGCCATTGTCAGACACCAAAAACTGCCATATCAGTGTGAGGGTAGCAAGCTGGAACCTTTCTGCGTTTCACTGGCCTGTTCATGCAGATGTATTCCTGAGGACACAAAAATAAAAGTGGTTTCATTTGTTGTTGAGCTCATTACATCCTCAACTTCATTAAAGGAAAGAAGATAGAAGGCAGGAACAAGAGAGTCACTTGAGCGATTTGACAAATACTACATTTTCTTTAAGTCAACTCGCTAATTAGGATCCTAGATCTCCTTCCCACACCGACTGATTATCACTTTTCATTTTCACTCTTAGTGCTATGATGTAAAAGATCGGCAGCCAAATGCAAGAGAAACATGTTTTGTCTCTCTTGTTGTGCCAAATGTGATTACAAATATTTTTTTACCAGTAGAAAATAATCAAGGAATCAAAATGAGCTCAAAACTCCAGTAACTCCAGACAGGAACCAGAACTTTCCCCCCCTCATGAGATTAGATTAATATATTCATGCAATCCATTAGACATTATCTGACGTAAACACCTGCAGAGAACAAAAGTACAGTATTGGTTGCAAATTTGCATAAATGTCTTTAAGGCTTGACAGCAGCGAGGGCAAAATCAAGAAGTGGGTGGGGGAATGAAAACAACATCTTGATTGTGGCTTTGTGAGGCCGTCTGCAAAGGAGAGCACTTAGCAGTAAAGACAAACTGCTTTTAAGAGAAATGATGCCTTTGGAGAGAGACTTTACCCCGGCTCCTCTTCTTATTTCCGGGACAAATTGATTGTTTGTTCTTTTACGGGTGAAAACATACTGAAGGGATGCTGCTTTTATCAGGAACACCTGAGTGAAATACGCTTTTGCATTAACCTGCCGTCTGTATGTTTGCACATCCTCCAGACTCCTGAAGTCTGGCCATAGAGTCCTGATGCTCTGAGCTTTGGAGGTTTCAGTAGTCAATTCGGTCCTTCATGAGTGTGTGTATGGGGGGGGGGGGGTAATGAAACTGGCGTGTGTGTGGACATGTAATGTGTTGCCACGGCCCGACGCACTGTGGTTTGCGCAAATGGTAGAAAACAAGAAACGATGCATTCAGGGACAAATTTGAGGGAGGTTTTAGAAGTCATTTAAATGTTTTGACACATCCGACAAGGTTTTAGTCACATCCAGTGCAATTTAAAATTAATTTGATGCATTATAAGCAGTGTGGAGAGCCAGAAATACAACATTAGCATTTCACTCTCACATGATTTTCTTGTTTTGTTCTTTTCCATTCTCTTTTTGTCATTGAATGTTAAAGTTAAATTTACGGTAGCAGAACTGCTTCTGCTTTCACTGTGAAATACTGTTATTCCCTGGAATACAAGAACCGGTTTTGTCATTTTTAAACGGCAGCATGTTGGAGAACTTTGAGCAGTGTAACGCCGTTCAGGACATTTCTTCCAATCTCCTCTGTTCCTTCGCTGCTCTGGCTCCTAATGGCTGGCCTCCTGCCTGCAGGGGTCTGAGCTGGAGCCAAAGGCAGTGCTGTGTCCAAATTGAGATTCGGGAAGAGAAAAATCCTCCACCTAAAATTGCCTCCGCCGCCGTCAAAAGTGCTGTGAGACTCAAAGATCCTGGGTGACTTGAGTCTCCTATCACTCATTTGCATTTTAAATGATGTGTAGAAGGAAAACCTGGTAGCTCTTTAATGGTTTATTTATACGTCTCCTCAGAATTACAGTTATCTATTAAGCTTCTGTATTCTGTTTCACCACTTAACACTGACAGACGTCGGATCAGTGGGAACTTCTTTATAGAAGTAAGGCTCTATGCTCTTGGGCTGAACTTAGGTCATGGTCAAGTAGAAGGGTGAACACTAGATCAGGTGATTTTTCTGCACGCACGGGTCGTAAATTTGTTTTGTGTCATTCAGCCCATTTTTCTGAAACAAACACAAAAACAGCTATTCTTCCTTTCCAGGTAATATTTTAATCCCAACTGGCAGGGCACTGAGCTTGGTAGGCTCAACATGCAATGACTGATAAACTGATGACCGACAAAGCCAAATGTCAAACCAGTTAATTAAAATGAAACTGAAACTTTGGCTGCTGAGTCACGGCTCTGTGATAAAAGTCTTGTAAAAGCTCACATCTGCTCATTTAGTTGATAACCCTTTATGCTTACCGGTACTTTCTTTTCATTTAACACAATGTTCAGGCTCATAAGCGTGAGCCTAAAGCCTTCCAAATGCAGGAAGCCATGTAATGTTCATTATACTGGTAAGCACAACATTAGTGGTGCAGACTGGACGGTGGTTTTCTTCCTGACTCCTGCATGTTAATAGATTTATACAAAAAAAATAGAAAAGCACACAGAGAGAGCAGACCTCCGCCAAGCAGCTCATTCTCCTCCTATCTGGATTTATACAGTCCACATGGTGATCTGGATCATCATCAGAAGGCTCTAAATTGTTCCTGGTATCTTTATACACCAACCATGAAAAGTAAAAGTGAATCGGAGTTTTATTTTTTGTGGAAAGATTGTGCTATGCAATAACCTTTGGGTTAGAATAGAGCCTCCAACTAGCTTTGCTGTATGAGTCAAGAGGAAAATGCAGTAAAAGGACAACAACTGGGCAATTTGAAGAAAAGGATAATTATTTTGAAATTTAGATTTTGGTTTGGGATGATGGTTGTAGCCTTTATGGTACCGTGCTGTTCACTGTTAAAGTATACTTACAAAACTGTGGCGGGACACTAAGGTAATGTTTTGTTTCCCAGTATTTGCACCCTTATGTTTTGTACTAGTATTTACAAAAATAGAAAAGCATTCATTCCTCATTGTTTCCCGAATGCCCTATTTTGTTATCCTTGTTTTATAATTATCTCTGTTTTCATCTTTTGCACATTGAAATAGCACCAAGTATTTACTTACTTATTTGTACCCAGCTCATATACATAACATAATTACATTATACTCGATATCACGCAGTGCATTGTGTGTGTGCTTTTTATTTATTTATAGAAAAGCTCTTTAATCTGATTTATGTAGGATGATATTTATTTATTTTTAGTTTGTTTGCTGCTTTCTTTATTTGCATGTTTGTTCATGAAATGTTGTTTACTGTAGTATCATCTTAAAGCTACCAGTACACTCATTCTGGACACTGGCTGATCTGCATTTGTCGCACCCGGTTTGTTTTTTGCAGTCTAACCGTTTGAGCAGCTGCAGCAGTCATTCTTCGCTTTCTCACGCTGCCTTCAGCTTCAGGGACGGCGTGAGACGGTAGTAACGCTGAATGCATTGTCTGTACATGTTAATATCAGATTCCAGGCTTATTTGTGCAGCTCATTGGTGTCATGATACGCCTACTGATACTAATGTGCAGAGAACGGTGTGCAGATTCTAACCTAATCAATAGTTTAGATGAACACGTTGTCGTATAGTTTCTGGTAAACTGCAATAATTGTGTCCACATTTACGAGTGAGTTTCGTCAGCTTCTCATTGTGACGATAACTCGGCTGTATTTGTTAAAGCAAAAAGCAACCAGTCACTTTAAAATGATTTGTTGAGGGAGAATTCAGCGTGTCATTTTGTTTCTAGGAGTTTTCCTTCACCATTCACTGCATGGCGTGTCTGTGTGTATGCCGCTTTTCTATCTTACCAGAGAGGAAACTTTTTTTTCTCTATTCCAACTGATAAATTCCCGGCACTGTAAACTGCCAAGTCAAACCATTATTTAAGCCGACTGCCACCTGAACAATTCCAGTCATCTTTGAATCTGATGGCAGCTGCTGGGTTGCTTCGGGGCAAAGTGAGCCTCGCTGCATGTTAGCAAACCCAGTTCACTTGTCTGACTGATGTTAAGACTGATTAAACTAAAGAACTGAACAAAATCAACCGTGACCTTTGGGCGTAAAAACTTCTGGTGAAGCGCCCCAGTTTGTCCACGGTAATTAATAAGGAGATCATCTCCCAATCTGAATTTCAATTCTTTTGATTTTCCAATCAGAGAATGCATTAATTTGTTTTCATAAGCAAATCACAGCTATTATATGTGTCTACCACACTGCGACACTTATTAAAACTAATTAATCACATGCAAACCTGTCAAATACGATACCCGCTTTGTCACTTTGATTAACATTTCACTTAACGTGTGTGTGCAAGTGTGTGTGACTGCTAACGATGGAGAGACTGAGCGGAGGTAGAGAAGGAATCAGGCAGTGACAGTGTGTTTGAGTGTGCAACTGATGCAGGCCTTTACGTTGAGCTTAATGTGCACTTTGTGAGACAAAACTACCCCCCCCCCCCCCCCAACTGCTGATGAAGTGCTGAAAGCTTATGTTGATGTGATGCATTATGGTCCCAAAGCGCAAATGCTTCATGGTGAAAAAAAAGGGCACACATGTTATTTGAGGAGTTAAAACTGGGATTTCACTGAATTATTACTACGGAGGGAGAGAAACTTGCACCCTGTGTGCCATAAAATAAAGCAGTGGCAAAAAAAAGTGCAACCTCTCTCTCAGTAAACCTTTATAAATTGCCCATCTAGGCTCCTGATCAATTGTTTTTGCTGTAGTAACCAGAAGATGCCCACTTACATAGCATGGAGGATTGCTGCAATTTCTATCAGCATCTCACAGCAGACAGTGAACCCCTAAAGGCTTGAGACGGCCTGGATTAATGAACCAACGAATGGTGCTGACACCCTGAGGGACAAGCAGGTAAAGGACCAAAATGGCTGGTAGAAAGAAAGATGATTTTGATAGATGTCTTTTTTTTTTTTTTTTACTGGGATCTTAGAGCTAGAAGTGCAGTAGTGTGGAGAATATGAACAACAAATGAACATGAAAAACAAAAACATGTCCTTTTGTTATATCTGAATACCCTGATGGAGGCAGCTTTTAAATGCACTTTATCATCCTGCAATACCCGCAAACTCCGGTCAATCACCTCTGTGAATTGGGAAGCCATTCCATTTGATTTTATGGATCAAGGACTTTCTATGCAACCAGCATGTTAAATGGAATGACTGTCTATCTAATGAACCGGTTTCAAACACAAGTGTACCCCAGGGCCTTGCCATTTCCTCATTTTTATTGTCCATTTATACCGATGAGATTATGTGCGACAACAACTGCCTTGTTCCAACTCAGCATGGGGACAACATGGCCCAAGAGGCCTGTCAGATTCCCAGTCAGTGGCAGCAGAAGAAGACAATGGTACAGAGCTGACAGATTGGTTTTGACTCTCGCCACCTCAGACAAAACATCACACGCACAAAAATATATATAATAATGAGACTTGGCCAAGAGGAACTGCTGACTGCATCAATGTCCAGCTTCAGATAGTATGTCTTTCATCGCAGACCAGTGGAGATGGCTGGACTTGTATCCCCACCATGCAGCGGGTACACGTTATTTACACCAACGTACAGTATAATATCTGCAGCAGCATCTCAGGGAATCGCCATGTCAATAAAGATGATCATTAACTGTCCTCGGCTTCAGCACTATGCGAGAAACTGTAGAAAAACTGGTCATCCTGGAGCCTAAAATCATTTTGCAGCCAATAACTCCCTGGTCACCAGCTGGCTTTTACTCTAAGACTGTGGTCTTCGTGGTGGTGGGAGGAGGGGGCAGTATGTGTCTCTGGAGTTTAGGATGTGCTACAATGGATCTTTAAAAAGATTATAACATGGTCATATCTGAGCTCGAACCATCGTTTGAGGCAAAACAAAAAAAGAAAAACCCTGAAATATTGATTTGCTATTTTTCAGACATCCCCAGCCCAGCATATTTATTATTATTCTGATTCATTCCAGCTCTGTTTTTTTTACAGTCATTTATGACAAAAATCATTACAGATCCCAAACCCATATACACCAATCGACGTTTGAATTCATGACATATATGAAGCAAGAAATATGCTCAGTCAATCGATACTACATGGAGGTAAGATGCATGAATTTATGTGATCATTTTTGCAGCCTATGTTGTGTTCCCATGCCAGGCTTTGATGCATGTGTCAGACATGCAGGTGTAAAATAATAGGAGGACTGATTTGTGGACAGATTTGACATTTTATACATTGAAATTCTTCATGTCTGAACTCTAAATATCTCCTACTATATTTTTTCTCATTTTGCTTCCCGTGGGATTTCACATCTTGGCCAGCTGACAGACAACGTGTCGAAGTGAATATTTGATAGACCTACCCTAGACCACAGGAATGAAGTAATTTCCCTTCAAATGTCCCTTTTAGATTGGATTTATTATCAGCCATTTACATCTGATATCTCCTGAGCTCTAACATCTAGTCATAAAAAGCCATCAATTTAAACTCTGCAGTTCCAGTCGCACTTTTGGGACAGCAGACGGGGATTCAGACTGTATAAATCTCCGATGTTGACTGGCTACAGTGACAAGCCCATCAATGATGATCCAGTGTCATCCGCTGTCTTTTTTTTGTGCTGCAGTGTCCTGCAGTAGAAAAGGCCACCGCCGGAAAAAGACAAAAAAAAGGGATCAAACTTAACATTTTTCACAATACCCCCACAAATGAGAATGTATTAGATGAACCATTTATATTCCTCATTTTCGACACTGTGATGCATCAACATGACCAACGTCTGAGACTCCACTGATGTTGATGTTATCATATTTTATCTAACAACAAGAACAAGGTAAATGCTGGAGCACAAAATTCATCCAGAGAAATATATTAGCATTTTTGGGATAATGCATTAATATCTGCAGTGTCTCTGGGACACAGAGGCTTTCTGATCTGTTCCAGGATTAATGTTGCTGCCTCACACCACTTTTATCAAAAGAAACTGAGGCGCTCTGAATCACCTGAAGGAAAAGGCAGAGTATCTCCCCTCTTTTGCACGAGGCTGTTTTAAGATGTTTGTGCTTGATAATCACTGCAACTTTCCAACACCTCCACATGCATATGTAAGGTAAGCGATACAATCGCAATGTCTTTGTTGTGGTAAAACAGCGTGCAACATTAAAATGCGTGTGCACTTGAAGCCATGGTGTATGTGTGTGTGTGTCTCCCTGTGTGAGTGCGAGGGGGTGGGGGGGGGTGATTTGAGTGATTGCTGCAATGTCTTGTAATCCATTTAAGTTGTGCACTTTCCCAGCAACCTGTTCTGAAGAGCAAAGCTTCCTACATCTTTCAATGCTGAATTCATCCCTTTAGTAATGTGTGAAGTCAATGTCAAATAGCTGGACACAGCTTCAGCCTCCTGACAGACATCAGTTTGATTTAGCTTTTTAATTAATTATTAATTTATTCTGATTGATGTCATATTAACAGCTCCTTCCCAAAACATAATGTCAAATAAAAAAAAAGAATGTTACAGATGATGTATTATTAATAACTTATTATAAATACTTCATTAAGATGAATTACTATTGTCGTCTGAAAGGGAGAGAAGAAACCCCGCGACTGCGTAAATCTACCAATGAGATGTCCATCAAACCGTAACGGGAAAAAAACGTGACAATAAATCCTTTATGTGGGAAAAGAAATAAAAATGTAATTACGAAAGGAAGAAGGAAAAATGCATTGCTCAGACCAAACCTATGGGCCGAAATATTTAGTTTGCAGAAAAGAGTCTCCTCGCGCGTGCTGAAATGGCTGTGCGTAAAAACGCAACACCCGTTCAAAACTGTATAGAAATGTGCCAAACGCGCATTTCACATCAGAAAAAATATATAATGAGCATGTGGGATAATTACAAGTTGTCTGAAATGATTGCAGGAAATGTTTTGCCAAACTGGAACTCACGCTGCTGTTGTGTCCGGACCAGTGCACCATCGCCTGGTTGTGCGCGGAGTCTCCCGACAGAGCAAAGGTGGAGGTGTCCAGGTTCGGCTCTTTCTGCCTCGGGTTTGCCCGGCTTTCCTCACCACTTCGCCGGTACTCGGCTCTTGAGCTGGAAACTCCTTGGGCAGCCTCCACAAACCTCTCTCTTAATATCTGATCCACACTTCTCCGTCCCCTCTTTCGTGTGTCGGGAATTTTATTTTCGAAACACACATTGACCTTACGTCCTCTTTGTTTGTTCTTGGAAATGACGCCATACTTTTTACCAGGTGTCTTAAGATGATTTGGATAGTTTGGTGCCGGTTTTACGCCGATGGATGCATCGTTCCAAAGTCCACTCTGCTTGGCATTCCCCACTTTCTTGCCTTCGGATGGTTCCAAAGCATCAGCCGCGTCTCCTCCAAATGCGCTTGGAACTTCTGTGACACCGCTGGCTTTGTCGGAGACGTTCAGTTCTCTAGTTCCACGTACCTCCGGCAGCGTTAACTCCAGGCGGTGAAATCTGTCGTTTTTACCGAGAGAACTTATTTCCGCTTGAGCCACAAACTTGGGCTGAAAAGAGTGCAGAGATGCGAAAGCCAACAAAGAAAAACGCCACAGTGATGACAGTCCCATTGTTGTTCCCCGAGACTAATGATATATTATGGGGGGGGGGGGGGGGGGGGAATACGTGCCAGAGCGCTTCTGTGTATTCAAGGTGTCGTGTCTGTGATTCAGACGCCGCGCAGCGCAGAACCGCTCACGTCCAAGACTTTGTCAAAGTGAAGGACCAGTTGGGGAGGCGCTGCGCGTCAGGCAAACGCGCCGACGGAGACTGGCTGCGGGAATGGACCGGGCTCATTATTCATTATTCATGAGAATATTTAAATAATAATAATAAAAATAATATTAAAAAAAACAAGGCTTTATACTTTCAAATTGTTCAATGCTTTTGTTTTCCGCTTTGCGGGGCAGATTCGTATTTAGTTCAGCTTCCGATTATTTGGATAATTCAATAAAGTTATCCGAGACAGAATTGAACGGACTGGGAACGATCGACAGCAAAAGTGATTTTTATCTTTTGTGGAGCTGCGCTTTGCTCACGCTGTGGCAAACATGTAACTAACAGGACAGACAGAGAAACATCATTTGCTTGCATCATTCCACACCGGATTCACCTGTCAACTGTGTGCACGCGCACATTCCGAGAGAGTCCCCGTGCGTTTTCCGACCAGATGTTTTACATGGCTGTAGAGGGGGGGGGGGTTGGTGACTTATGTATGTTGCTAAAATAAGACCTTTTTTGTATTAGGCCACTAAAACAATGTCCCTTTGGTGGTCTACTACACAACAACCCAATAAAAGAGGAACACCGAAGTCATCCTGATATGTTCACTGTAACCTTTAACCCAAAGCTTCCATGCATTAACCCTCATTTAATCTTCAAATGTTCTATAAGTCATTCATTATGTCACGTACATTTGAAAAATCGAGCTTCCTGCAAATCAATATGCGGGTTGAGGCGGTATCTACTTTGTACCACCAGAACTCTGTCAGCTGTTGTAAAGTTTTTTTCACCTGGGAAAATTATGATGTCAGGTGATTAGGAGCTAAAACACGCATTAGATATATCAGCATCAACTGCCAGCCAGACAGCTGCCCGAGGGAGAACCATGAAGAGGCGTCCTATCATCTTCAAGGACAACAAGCATACCTTTGTATCACAAAAATAGGACAAAGAGGGGAACCAGATATTTCCATGTAATGTGACAGCAGATGTTCCATGCAGTTAGAGATAAAACTGCAGAAATCACTGCTGCCTGTCAAGGTTAAGCTCATCCAGGACCTGGAGACGCTCAGCCCAAACCTCAACGGCTGAATGAGCAATTCAAACAGCATGGACTGTTAATTATGAGACAAACTTTTAGAGTATTCAGGAATGCTCGCGCTCAGCCTTCATCTAACAGTGAACAAAATGGTCTGAAACAGGTATCAGTGAAGTATATCGCATATACAGTGTGTTCGGAGCTCAGATGTATATACCGCCGATGAAAAACTGCAGCGATGGAATAAAAAACACAAAAAACTCACTGCCCTTGAAAGTTCCACAAAATCAAGCTCACAACATCCCACTGGAAGGACTGACATTCACTCACGACATGAGTTCATTGCTGAGAACAGCACAAGCTCATGCACATGATCTCCCTCCCAGACGATGCACTGAAAGCAGCAGCCTTGCTAGTCGTGCCGTCTTCCTTGGAGAGCTTGGTTTGTGTTTTTTTGTCCCTCATTTTGCTTTTTGGCACGGTTGTACAAACAAATGGAGATTCATGCAAGTGAGGACTCCTGGCAGCAGGTGCTACTGTTGCAACTCTGCTGCAGGCCAGGCAGATCGCTGCTCTCTTTACAGCCTGTTCCCGCCAGAACACCTCTGCGACGAGAGGGTAATTGGACTGATCACACTCTGTTTGCTCATTACGCTGCTAAAATGAAGTGGGTTGTTCCCCAAACACGCCATGACCAGCCAGGAGGGAGGAGCCAATTTCATCAGTGACAATTCTTTTCATCTGTTCCAACCTTGGGCCAGGAGAGCATTGTGCCAATTCTAGTATATTTGTGTACGTTTGCATGTGTGAGACATGAAAGAGAACTGAAACGTGTGATTTTATGGGAAGAAATGTTTGAAGGGAGAGTTTCAACGTGTCTGCGTCCCACATCCTTTGTGTGCTTAAACTATGACAAGGAATATTCCTGGATAGAGAACATCTGAGAATCTGTGAAAGAGAAAGAGAAAAAAAAAGAGATAACAGGACCAGACTGAAAACTGTGTACGTCGGTGAAGCTCGTGAAATTTCATGGGCTCTCCTCCCCAGTGCAAATCATCGGCATGATTATCAAATGCAATCATCTCATTGTGGTGGCCGATAACTCCGACCGTGCAAACAGTACAATGCTCGGTCCTGTTTCTGGTGGAGACGGGGAGCAAACGTTCAAGCTTTCAGGACAAAATCCCATTTGTGCATGTGCGGTCTGCATCCCAAGCTTGTTTGTTCCAACACTTCGGTGATCCCCACGGAGCGGACGCACGGGCAGTAGCAGCAACCGTAATGGCCATCACCCAGACAACTCAGAATCACGTGCACGTGGGAGATGAACAGCAAGGTGCACTCCCTCAACTAAACCCGTTCCATTAAGAAGAGAAACTTTTTATTTTTTGTTGCATCTGGCAAAACACTTATTTTGTGTCTTCTTCATTGTCTGGATGAAATAAAGCTATTTTAAAATCACAGTGGGAGGAGCAGTTTAGGCCAGTTTGCCTCGGCAATAAACTCTGTGGCTGAAAACAGTATTCTCCTCACCTGTGAATCACAGGCTTACTGTTATCCCTGATTGATTCTTGCTCTTGAGCTTCTTACATACAATCAGCAGTCCAATAGGTCTCATGCACCAGTAGTTGGTTTGCATTTATGTATTGTATCTGCTATAATTATATTCTTTCATTTATATTCTTTCATAGCATTCCCATAATTTAAAAGACATCCATATTTAATGAAATCTGAATTGCAGCCCTGTAATTATGTTAGATTATATGTGTTCTGTGATGGCTACGGACCCTCTAAGTATGCCTGTATTTTATATTTTTATTTCGTTTAATTGACACAGACATGAAAGAAAATGTTGAAAAATCAATGATCTGGAATCTTGACGAAGATGGAAAATATCGATTGACCGCGTCATCCTGATCAGTAGCAAAATTATTTTACTGCTTATTGTCATGGTTTCATGTTTTATTATGGGAGCATATTTTTCTCTTTCTCTTTGCCTTTCTGGTACTGCTTTTGTCATGATCCATTTGGTGTTCAGTGTTTGCCCTTTTTCTATTTTCCCTCGCTGTTGGATTTTCTGTTTCATGTTTCTTGTCCTTTGTATTCGTTACCATTGTTCCCCTCAATGTTTCCTCTGCGTTTTCCCTCCACTTTGATTATCTGATTAGTTCCACCTGCGTCTTGTCTGACTCTGTCCCTGATTTCCTGACTTTATAGACCACGTGTTTCCCCCCTTTTACTTACCTGCTCATTGTCCTGATGAGGAGGTCTCATCACCTGTTTTAGCAACCACCTTCTTGTCCCGAGGAAGCTTTCTTGGTTTTGACCCTCTAATTACCTCCACCAAGATGAGGCGGGTGTTATGTAATCAAGATGTGAGTCCGTTGGTCCGTCCGTCCGTCTATTAGCAAGATAACTCAAAAACATATGAACGGATGTTGATGAAATTTTCAGGAAATGTTGGGAGTGTTGCCAGGAACAGATGATAAAATTTCGGTGACTCAATATCTCGGTTGATTATTGACCAATGTTTATGGAATTTGACACAGTCGTGTAGGGAGAGGATCTTTATCTTACCACCGAATTTCATCCAAATCGAATACAGAATAATGTTAGGGGAAAATATATTTCATTTTAAAATTGAAAACCCCATTTACGGATTAAAAAATCTGTTATAAATACACATCAACTGTCATTCACTTTTACTTTTCATGGTTGGTGTATAAATATATCAAGAACAATTTATAACATTTTGGTGATAATTTAGGTGAGATCCTGGATTCTGGATCACTTTGAAATTTTTGTTAACATTGCAGTCAACGGAATGTCAAAATGTGTTCCTCAATATCTCGGTTGATTATTGACCGATGTTTATGGAATTTGACAGGGTCATGTAGGGTTGGGACCTCTATCTCACCACCGAATTGAGTCAGGAAAAAAATATTTCATTTCAACATTGAAACTCCATTTACGGATTAAAAAATATGTTAAAATGATCCAGATCACCATGTGGATGGTGTAAATTGAATTAGGAGGGGAATGAGCTACTCGGTGAAGGTCAGCGCTCTCTTTCCTAGTTTGGATTATTGATTATTTGGTTTGCTGCTTTGGTTCTAAGCATCATTGATTTTGACCTCCTGGATTTATTTTTTACTTTTTGCATTAAACCCATTTCCATCATTACTTCTTGGTCTCTGGTTGCCCTTTAACTTGGCTTATTTACTTTTTAATTTACTGGACTGCTGCCAACTAATCTCATTCCCTTTTGTCTACATTTGGACCCCTACACCAAATAATACCAACATGCAACCGTGTTCGGGCCCAACACCTATCCCCACCAAGAAAATCCTTTCAGCAACTCTTGGATAATCTTTCTGACAACTCAACCAACCAACAAACGAACAGACGGTGTCTGCTTGGTGGAGGCAGCAATGGAAGTTAATTTGTCTGTATAGCAGGGGTGTTGTGCTGTTGCTGTTCTCGTGGTTTATTCACATGTTACATAACCATCAGGGATGGACATATCTTAATATTGTGACCACACCAGGGCCTTAGTCCTTCTAGGACTGTTCGCTTTGCCTTGCAGGTCTTGAAATAAGTCAGAATCAGAAGACGTTTATTGCCATTGTCAATGAGGGTTCACTGACTAGGAATGTTTCTCGGTGAGGTCGTGCTACATGTAACAGTAATGACTAGTTCAGAAAACATACAAGTACAGACACATCACAAAACAGCAGCATCGGGAGTGGATACACAGATGTATATTAGCAGCAGTAAAACTAGCGTAATCACGCAGTGCTATTGGGTCTGGCTGCTCATTTTGTTAAACAGAAGATGGGATGCAGTGTTTTAAAAAAGTTTTAATTCTTTAGCAGCACACTTGATACGTGTCTCCACATTGTGGATGCAGTGCTTTTTATGTGGAGCTGAGATCAAGTAATTGGGAACACCTGTCCAGTGTTTGCAGGCTACGTAACCCCGCCTACCCAGTTACAGGTGTCTGCAATTAGCAATCAGTGGCAGTTATCACTGCCGCGGGTGCGGCTGCTTGGCTCTTGGCCCACTCCCAAAGCTATGCTGTCTAGTCCGTTGGTGTTTTTGCATTCCTTCCTTTTGCTTTTCCTTGGCAACATGCGCCACACATTTGCCAACACGTTCATGCGTTCACGTTTACTACTTTCACACCACATTGCAATATTGCTTTAACTTCTTAAACAAACTTTTGATTTTGGAACCAACTTCAGCTACATCTCCCTCTCTTGTGGCGGCCTATGAGCCAGACGTAACAACATGCAGCGCTGATCTGTGGATCTGGCTGCTCATTTTGTTAAACAGAAGATGGGATATGGTGTTTTAAATAAGTTTTAATTCTTTAGCGGCACACTTGATAAGTGTCTCCACATTATGGACGCAGTGCTTTTTATGCACAAGACACTGCAGCTTAATTTAAATTTCTTAAATCTCCTGACCCTGTCAAGATCTGCCAACGTTAATTCTACAGACCAAAAAGGTTCAACAGAGTCTGATTGTTTCATATAGTGAAACGTATCCTCCAGATAAACACTGAACTCCATCAGTGCTTATCCTGTCAAGTTCATACCGCCAGTATTTAGTAGCACTTTGCTGCATTAACGTCCAATGATATTTCCACCAGTGTCGTTAGGATTTCTAATTAGTATAATTAAATTATTAAGTAAAACACTCATACTGTATGTCAGGGCTTAATTTGTCAGATCTTGCCTTTGAAGTTAGTCAAGTCACTTGTTGACTTTTTTTTTTTTAATGTATTTAAAATATGGATTTCAACGTACAAAGAATAAAAGGAGAGAGAGGACAGTGTCTGCCAAGTCACCTGAAAAGTTTGTTTTGATGAGCCATATTAGCTTGTGGTTGAATACTATCATAAGCATTGCAAACATATCAAAAAAGTAGCCATGTGTGCTGTGAAATGATGACATGAAAATTTGCAGAGCTGCCCATAGGCCTGAAAATGAAGGGATTGCTTGAGAGACAAAACAAGAGATATCTGTTTGTCCCTCTAATTCAGTTTCTAAGATTGCTTGCTTTTCATGGTTGTACATACAAGCCTCGGATTCTGGACTAAGCCTAATCCACCGACAGAACGGAAATGACAGAGGCAGAATGAGAACCACTGTGCGGCACATAGTTCTTTTTTTACTTCCCCCCCAGCTGATTTTAAGCAATTATTGCAAATGCTTTGTGAACTAATGTAACATAATAATTATTTTATTTTTGTCCAAAGTGCTCCAGGTACTCTAGATTTTTGATTTGGTCTGTAATTTATCCTCTCTCCTTGACCTGCTGGAACAGCCCCCCCCCCCCCCCCCCCCCCCCAATTCCGGTTCATACCTACCGCTCCACTCAAGGCGTAAGAAAGGAATCAGCTGGAAAGCCATTGTTCCACGTAATTTAAAAGGTAATTTAGCATACAAGAACTCTTTAAGATGAAAAGACATGTCTGAGTGTGAGGCTCTGAACCAGAGAACGAAACCTCCTGTGGTGGTGGTTTCTTTTTTCATATATATATTTAGGAGCACAATACCGGTACATATTCTTTTATTAACATGTAACCAGAACGCTCATATTTTGTGCTTTTGATTAAAAAAAAAAAATATTAGTTTTTATTTTGCCAGCGGAAGAATCAAGATATTTTGTAGAATTATATAGAATTTATGTGCACTCATGTCAGAGCTCAGCGGAAGGCTTGCTTTGCATGTTGATTTATGTTCAAACAATATTCATCAGGCTTAGAGTCAGCACGCCATGCACACATCTGCACAGAGCGGAGAGCAGAGCGATGACAACGATTCTTGAGTGGAAAATTACAATAAATTACATCTTGTTTTTTTTTTTGCTCTGTTTAAGATGTAGGGTGAATATGGAAGCAGAGAAGTTGTTGACTATGCTAAAGGCCTTTTGCAATTCCATATAAGCTTTTTCAGGTGGAGGCAAGCTGGTGGTAAATGGCTGTATGACTGTCCTTTAGGTTGACACGCATTGGAGCAGAGCCTCCTTAAATGATCTGATCCTACACCCTGTCTGTCAATCCCGAAGGCCTGTATAATGTGCATCGTCTCTGTGCACAAAACAAATGTTGGGAACAAATTCCAGACATTTTGTTGCCTCTCAAAATGGTGGGAGAAAAACATGATGATTTGTTGCGCTGCAGGTTTGAGAAAATGGTCTATAATATCTTTGTGATGTTTCATAATTGATGTTTTAACTGTGACCAGCTAAGGGGCTGCAGACGTAAACGCGCTTTAAACTAACTCTGGTACAATGCATCAAATGGAGACAAATGGTCCCTACAAACAAACACTAAACTAACTAACATGAACAGAATCTACACATAACAGTTAAAGTTGTAAAGCTCATCTACATTTGCTCTTTCAAATGCATTTGGGTAGTGATGTTTTTTTGATACAATATGTTCACTTCTTCTTAGCATTATCCAGGATGCTCAGCTCATCACAGCAATTAACTTAGTGACTAAAACCTTTCATTCGAATGGGGGGAAAAAAACTACTAAATTAGTTCAACAGTAGAAAACAAACAAAGAAAGCCATTCGTGATTATTTCTAAGCAGCACTGAAAATTGATGTTATCGCAGTGCTACTCCCACATGCACGTTGGGTGACATTCATGCTTAAATTTGATATACAGAGGCAGGATTGTGTGTGATTATATGTGCCTACCAAGCATGCACTGGACTGACAGCCAGGTTTCCTCTCCTGTGTCAAACATACTGGGAATGGATCTCATTCGGGTAAAGATGAATGAAAACTTCCCCATTAAATGCCCCCTGGAAGGACACGTGAATCCTCTTTACAATCTGACCAGCAATTATAACCAACAGATTTGGTATTATACACAATTATGAAGCTGTTTTCTTTCCATTTAATGAACATGTTTGCTTTTTTTTTTTGCCACCAGAGATGAGCACCATCTGCTAGCAAACAAGGAGGCTTTGACCTAGTTTGAAGATACTTCCCATATTTCCTGAAGGAAAATACGAGTCATTTCATACATAAAGAAAATGCCCCTCTCAAACCCAATCCAACGTGTGCTGTTGTTGGGGTACATTTTCCTTAAATATATCAGTGTTATTTGTATTGCATGGCAGAACGAGAGAGGTGGTTCAAGTCATACATTGCGGCCTCCCATAAAAAGCATCTATGTGCTGAGGCGTAATTGCATTTCACCATGTTGAAAAGGAATCCTTGGAAGCACTCTGTTACTACCAATCTGATTTTTATTCCAAAGTAACGAAGAACATTTCCCGAATCTACCAAGTGACCTTAGATATCATCAATTTGACTCGTTCATGATTCTCTGTTTTCTAGCTTTAGGACATTCCGATGTTCTCAAATCATGCCGAGGATATCAGACTATGTTGTGGGAGTAATATATGCATGTTTAAAAATGTAGCGGTATTCTAATTTATGTCGGTTCCACTTGGATTGGATGCCAAAGAAGAAGAACAGGAATACAACAGGTTTGAAAAGCGATGGTCTGATACAGAGTTCATCCAAATCCCTTCAGTGCTTGTTAGCATTAGTGAAATACTGGGTCAGATTTATGGGGGGTATAACATGGCAAATTAAAAGGAACCGGTACGTGTTTGGAATGAGAAGCAATCTGTCCAGCTTCCCTGCACCAGCATCGTAAACAAATAATGGTTGTATCAGGAGGAGCCACAGGGAAGGAGCATCTCTCCAGCATTCAGACGCCAGCTAAGCTGGTCTTTCAGCGGGCTCCTTTAGGCTTTCTGCACACGCCAAAAGGACAGTTGATGCTGTTTAAAACCCTCTGCAACTTTTCGGAGACTTCTAAATTAGTACTTCAGAGCCTGGTTAGGAGTTATGTGTTCTTTGCTCCCCTACCTTTGTGGGCCTATTGGCAGGCAATTGTTTAACACCAACAGCCCTCCCACCTCACATACCCACACGTGCACAAATGCACTCACACAAACACACACATTTCTTCTTTTTGCATCCATCTCTCTCTTGGTCTTTCTGTCTTCCTTTCAAGTGCATTCTCACCCCCCCCCCCCCCCCCCCCCCACCCCGCCTCCCAACTTCTCTACATCTGCGTGTCTTCACTTGCACGTTCTCGCTTCTTTCCTATCTCACCCCTTTTGAAGTCTGAGACAACTCAAAATCCAACAAAGTTCTTTTATGGACGGCCAAGGGGGAAATGGCTCAGAGAGAGGGGCTCAAGTTCGATTACAGCTGTTAATCAAAAACCTGCACTGCCCAGTATGGCGTGATGTGAGAAAGGATTTTGGTTTCCATCTGTCAAAGCCGCTCTTTGCTACATGCTCAGACTTATATAATGGTATAGTGTATATAGGGTTTATTTGCACATACTTACTCCCTGGGCAAGACTATGAAAATGAAACCTCGCTACAAAATGCCATCTACCCATGAAGATATGCAAGAGAGGACAAATGAAACCGAAAATAATAAAATGCCACCACACATCCATGCCCAAGTTTCTGTGTCTTCGGTTGAGTGGAACTCACCGCCCAGATATAATACTATTCTGCAAGCTAGGGATTATGTTCTCTAGCAATGTTATTGAACATTCACTCTAAACAGTCGTCTTTTTTTTTTTTTTTTTTGCCTCGGGCATTCATTACATTTGGCACAAACACCCATTTGGATTTGAGCATGAACCGCTTTAGAATTTGGTGGTCAAAAGTTATCATGACCTCACAAAATATATTTTGGGCTCCAAGTAACTAAATGTTAATCATGATAATATGTCACGCATACCTTATGTTTAATAAGATACAGAAAATTAATATGTACGAGGTCATAAGTCATCAAACTGATGTACAAAATCCTTGGCTATTAGCCGTCTAGCTTCCATCCTGCTAATCAGTTCCAGTCCCCAAATCTGATTGCCATCGGTCCTCTGATGCCCTTGTAAATCCTGATTTTAGTTTCCTGACAGATAGCAACTCTACTACTGTCTACCAGGCTAGCTTTTAAGATGGAAGGAAGGCTCTCGCCAGCATCAAGCCTCTCAGTTGCCAAGCGTCTCATCCTCACTGCTGCCAAGCTCATCATCCTCATCGCTGCCCAGCTCCTTGTCCTTACCAGGAGCTCTAAGAGGAGCTTCTATGCTGTGTAGAGCCTATGTGTGCGTGAAGGTTATTGGTAGTATGATGGAATTGTACTCAAGCGGTTCCCTCAAGCTTAAAATAGTTATAGAAATATGAGGAGAAATATATATATATATATATAATATATATATATATATATATATATATAGCAAAATCTGACAGTCCCATTTGTTTCTTATTCTGACTTGTGTAATAATTTTGAGCTTTGTGAATCGGATGCATTGTCATTTAGAAGACCCAAAGGATAGACTGAACCTCAGAAATGACCCGTAGGAGTCATTATCAATTAAAGTAAATATCGGTGCAACCTATAAAGTTGAGTTACTTTTGCAATTTGGTATCACGAGAGTTTACGAGAAATTTTAATTTGATTATATTGGATTTTCCTACTTTCCTAAATAAAAACATTATACACCTTTTTATGGTTCGAGAGGAATTTAAATTGCTCAGATTAGATCAGGGAAAATTTGAGATTTTCGTCAGCAGTGAATTATGTGTCACAAAGAGCAAACACATGTCCATCCATCCATCTTCCGACGCTTATCCGGGGCCGGGTTGCAACGGGTAATTCTGACTTCCCACACCCCAGACACCTCCTCCAGTGGGGGGGGGGGGGGGGGGCACATGAACCAAGCTCTCAGTCAGGTATAACAGTATACCGGTAATACCCCATTGTTGCAGTCAATATCTAATAATAATAATGGATTATTAGTGCAATGTAAAAGGTACTCTTCGACATGGCAGTCCCATCGTCTACAGATGCCACACCTCTAACAAACATTTTTTTAACAAATTGTTTTAGTGTATAGTGTTAGTGTTTTGATTAATTCTTACAACTCTCATTTGGCTGTCATCAGTTTTTATTGCACATAGTAGAAAAAAAACAACTTTGTACATGCGTCAATCAATACAAAGTTACTGACTAAGTTATGAACATGATGGAGAATTCAGCAGCTGAAGAGCGAGATATTTCCCTTGGGAACTGGTGGAGAGCCAAACAGAGCTGATATGAGAGTTAATACTTGAAGTTACAACTCACTCCGGATGAATGCTAAGTTTGTCCCTATCTAACGAATGTGGAAATAATTTGCTAACACCTTCGCTATATGAAGCTATATGGCTAAGGCTTGCGGTCCCCCCCCCCCCCCCCCCCCCCCCCCGTGTAAAAAAAATAATGAATACTGCTTCAACGCTTTTAGGGCTCAACAACTTCAAAGCATCGTCAATAAACTGTTCCCAGGCATTACGGACATTTCCTGTAGAAAACAGGGTAACGTATATATCAAATTGTTGATACAATTAACATTAACACACTCATTACGTACATAGCTAAAACAATCAGTCTATTTGCCCGAAGCATATAAGAATTATTCATGGACACTAATTTGGATGCGCATCTTTAGGATGCTTCCCAGGATGTGGAAATGTACAACCTTTCCGAGACACAGAGGTGAAAAATGAAAATCATGAATAAATGAAGGGTCACGTTTAATTTTGTGTTTCACCAAAGTGCCAGCATTGTCATTGCAAGCTACTGAAGCAAGAAGAATTGCGAGAGTGGATGATTTCAGGCCAAGGGTGCAGACGTGGTGTAAGAGTCTGGCAGGCATTTATAATTTCCAGAGTTTAAACGGCCTCCTCGAGGGCCAGGAGCTGAGGCTTATCAGGGATGACATTACTCTAACTGTCTGGATCCCCATTTTGCACGCTGTTGTTAAGTCTCCTGCTTTACATGTATTAAACAGCACCAGTTATGCTGCTCAGTAGTTCCACAGCACTGATACTAGAATATGTTCATACCATTACACAATCAGCTGTCATCACTGGAGATCAGATGGCTATGTTGTGATGAAAGTGAGAGGGCAATGTTCAGTTGCAGTGTTTCATGCTGCCCCCCCGGGTAAAATGATGGCTTATGGCTCTTTAAATGATGGAATCTTCCCCCTGTGCCCTGGCTCCTCTGGTCTCATCTCTCCCTCTCTTTCTTTCTGTTGGGTCACTTTCTCCACAATAAGATGGAAATGTGACACAGTTAGGTGGGATTCCAGCCTGGGCCTGTACAGAGGAAAGGAGGTGTGTGTGACATATTTCCCAGCAACTCTTAGCTGCTCCCAGAACAGCTGCTGAGGACTGTTATGACAGCTTTCCACTGAGAGCACAGAAATCCATCTCCTCTCCACGACACATCTATTCCAGTTCAGTCACTCTCATTTTTCCTTTTTCCACATTTTTTTTTTTTTTTTTTGCAACGCTGTCATTCAAGCAGCTCGTATTGGGCTTTCGTGGGGTTGGGAAAATGGTGGAAAGCATTTTTTTTTTTTTTTTGCAACGCTTGGCAGGTGTAATTACCCAGTTCTATGAAACCTTCATAAAATATCAGGAAACAGAGCTGATGAATGCTCACGCTGCCTTCAGACAGTTGTGAAAAAGATGCCCTTTGATCTTACATCTTCTCTAACCATCCTTTTCATACAACTTTTTGACAGCTTTATCAAATCAGAGCTAATGCCTTTGGACAAATCTGGGATCATAAGGGAAAACAAAACTCTTACGCTTTGTCGTTTCTTTTAAGTTTATGTATGTCATCGTACAGTCGTTGACTTGATATGCTCAGTCAAAGCCCAGATTTTGTATTTTACATGAATTCTGCAGAAAGGTAGCGGCGTGTGTTCGACTCCAAATAGTTTAGTAATCTCAAAACACCTGTTTATCCTGGCTTTGCTGTACAATACCAGCGGGAGACCTGGAGGAGACGTGTTTTCCAACAGCAGCTAATGCAGAAAGCTCTGCTGCAAGACAAAAAAACATCAGAAGCTAAAAGTAAAACCCTGCTCCTATTAAAAAAGAAAAGAGAAATCCCTGAGAAAACAAAAGAATAGGATTTTGTCTGTGCAAGGCACATTTCTATTTATTTATTTCAATAATCTCTCTGAAACAGATGACGTTCATGTTCCTCTGATATTGTCTAGCTGTGGGTTAAAGAGTGAAATATTCATTAGATGGTGCATATATGCATATATATGAGTGAAAGAGTAAAGCGCTAAGTAGTCAGGCCAGTGAGCGGGGCCACAGCTGGTCTGTGGAATGAGGAAGGGATTTGTTCTCAATCAACACAAGAAACTTGGCTGTGACAATTCGTGCAGCAACTAACGGCGAAAAGATTGAAATTATATACACGACTTCATCTGCATTTCTGGAACTGTCTGATCTTGGTAGAGGCTCGTTAAACATACAAATGCATTACTGGATTATATATAGAACTGTTAATTTATTCTTAATGTAGGTTAATGACATTTGTGTTGACGCTCACGGTATGTGAAAAAGACAATATCTGGTGAGGTTCAAAAATATCCAAGCAAAATGTTTGCACAATAAATATTGCAAGATTAAAAGAGTGAAATATGTTGATTGTGTTCAGCCTCAAATACAGACAAACACCCAACCAAATGTCCACTGCAAGATGTAGATGCTGAATTCGGGCACAATTACTGCATTTAAAATCCAAACCTCAGCGCTACCCACATTTTGCATGCACAGAACCCAGATGCACGATCTGTACCATCCTAACGTATGTCTGCCTTTCATTCCCGGCTTTGAAGATCTGCGATGGAAAAGGAACCTGTGGGTCTGGAAGTGTTCCACAACATTCCCTGGGACAGAGTATGTAAAGTTGTATAAAGGCAGATAAAGGTTACACTTGAGAGCAATTTGTGCTTTCCACAGAACCAAATTAAAACGTGGCTTTGGGTGACCTTGCAGCCAGGTGAGCACGAGGCAATACTTAGGCAGCTGGGTCTAAAGACTGCTTGAGCAGGAGCAGATCAGATTCAGCCTAAAACCTGTCTAAGCTCCAAACTCTCGAATCACTGCTCCTCAAACAGCAGACCACAGTGCGTGGCCTCTCCAGCTCTTCCAGGCTTATGTGTATGTATTTCTGTCACTTTGTTCAGAGCCTTTATGCCTTACACCAATAGCAAGCCTCCTCTCTCTCCAGATCTCTTTCTATCGTTCGGTTTCCTGCACACGCCAGCAGGATTCAGATACCCTATGTATTATGGATGGGAAAAATAAACAGAATGCGTCAGCCATTTATATGACACTCTTGCGAAATCACAGGACAGGAGCGATTACTGTGGTCAAATAAGATTCAGAAGACAAGGGGAGGAGATAAACCTGAGATGGTTCAGCTCTTATTAGTGTGCCCCATCGTTTCCAAGGCTTTCCGCCACTTCTTCTTGTAAGTAATTACATTTAACCAGCACTCCCACTTTTGTAAAGAGTCTATTAAAGTGGGCTTTAATCTGATGGATGACTTAGTTAGGTGTTGTTTTGATAATCATTTCTCTTATTGAGGGTGATGGCACCTTCATCAAGAGCAGCCCACCTCCGGAGGACCTCCCCATGCACAAGTAAATTAAAATAGTTCCACATGTCACGCACTGCAGCATTATGCTTATGAGAATAATCACTCTCAAGGTTAGGAAGGGGCCCTCTATTAAATGGTTCCTAACTTTGTGGCTCAGGTTGTCCTCGAGATGCTGAAAAAAAAACCCCCAAAGAGGAGTGGTCCTAATGGTCATGTAGGTCAGTCCTCACTTCTTCAAATGTTAAACAATGCAGGTTGGGTCTAAAGGTGATGCAAAATTATTTGGAACAACCATAACTTGTAGACTTGTAAACTTTACATCACCACCCGCCCCAAGTCACTACATAATGGTGTGAAAAATATAATTCTTTTGAGATAATTGCCCTTTACTTTATTATTTCTATTATTTGCTACTTTCTAATTCTTCTCTAACAATTTACAGAAATGCTGGGTTATTTTTTATATCCACTTTGTGTAATTGGCATGTATTAGGAAATATGATCAAAAACAAACAACCAAATCATAATGATAATGTTGTGATAGTTTTTCATTTTGTTGCTTTAAGCGAGTTTACCCTTGCAACAGGAAATGCAGGTGAATCATTCCTTCAAACAGCTTGCAGTAACACATCTCATTCAAAACCACTGAAAGCTCCAAACATCTATGGGAAGTTGCACAACATCGGCTATCATATCATGCTCGAAAGTTCATAATATCAAAAGGCAGTGGCTGATAAGATATCTAAGGCCTGCAGAGAAAATTACACAAATCCCAAAAGCAATATCTTGGCCAAAATGAAAGTGATACGTGTGTAACCCAGGTGGAACTAATGCTATGAATATATCGGTGTGTTAGGGTGCTATATTGGTGATTGTCCAAGTAAATCCAAAGCTCATGTTTTTGACATTATGGATATGGATAAAAAAAAAAGTGACCTATGTTTACTAAATATGACTGGTGATCGATCGGACAAGCTTAAAAGGACGTTATACGCCATAATCAGCCTGCCTTCTCTTGATTATAATGGAACTAGACAGCACTTTGCCTCTGCTATTTAAAAAAATAAAAACTCAATAGGAATGTTTCTCTTGCATGAATCTTAATTTGGGGAACCTTGTGAGCAGTTCAAATACTGTAGCACTATTGTTAAGAGGAATAATGCGTTTTTTAATGTTGGTGTAAATTGTCCCTCTTCGACAAAACCGTAATCAATAACGCATCACTGCTTTTGGCAATCCCATGCAGCCTCTCTGAATGGTTGCTGCTCTCATATCTCAGTATGCACTTAATCTGGTCTCACGAGCTGTGAGGTCCTTTCACTGTTTTGTAGAAACTTCTGATGCACCTCAAGTATCAAATCAGAGATGCATAAATAATATAACATTTCACAGTGTTGCAGATCCAGGATTTAAGCATGAATAGTACGTGACCACGCTAACGCAGAGCAATTAACACTTGCCTTTTCTGACTCTGATCCTTTCTTCCTAATTCATCTCATGCAAACAGGAGAGAGGAATTAAAGGAAGCAGAAATGGACAAATAGTATATTTTCTTCCATCACTCACCCTCTTTTAGCCACCGCAGATGAGGGGGATCAGGATCACCGCTTCAATGCTCCAAAAAAATGTTATTTTGGCACAGACACTGAGCCCATTCTTACAAGTACCAACCGCAGCGCTTCCTAGCAGCTGCATGACAAATGGCACTCAGGGGTCCTCAGACGCACCAAGTTTTCAAAGTTGGATAAAGATGAATTCAAGTTCTCATTTATGCATAATTCATTATCATTATTCTGTCTATCCTGTAAGACGGCAATGTGTTTGAGTTCAAGGGTAAAGATGAAATGATAGTACAAAGAGGTTGGATCACTCACAATGGTAAAATGGCATTATATCTCTTCCTTAATGTTTAATCAACACTGTCACTGAGCCCAGACTGTTCAATGACTGCTGTGTGTGTGTGTGTGTGTGTCGGGGGGGAGGGAAGAGTGTGTGTGTGTGTGTGTGCATGCATGACTATGTATGTGATCAGCTTAGAACCTCGCATTCGTTCTGAAACGTCCTAGAAACTTTCTTTGCCAGTCAGTGTACTTTTGGTGCAGAATGAGAGCTGAAAATCACCAATTAAAATGTCGATGCTAAATCCAGCAGTGAGGACAATTACAGATTTTCCTCAGATGGATGCAGTGTCTTCCGCATGCACATTTCCTAATTGCTTTACCAGTTAAATTAATGAATCTTTTCCATTTTCAAAAGTAGCTGTGAACCAACCTTCTCTTTTCATTCATGTGTCCAGGCGGGTGTTAATTATTACAGCTGGCAGAAAATACTTTATCCCTTTTTTTATAAACTGCTGGTCACTGTCAGTGACTTTTAATTATGTGCAATACAGGCTGTCATGATATTTCAGCGCAAACCTCTTAACAAGTTGTTTACAATCATTTATCATTATAGTGCACACTCACTGACAGCTTTTGTTTTGGAGAGTTTTCAGCACGTTTTGCAAACTCTTTGATTGCCACTTTGAAAGTCACTCTATTCTGACAGTCTGATGGGAGGGTGTTCAGATTGATAAAAAAATAAAACATTTAAAACCTCCTTCGGAAGTGAAAAGCTGACAGCATTTTTGTATAAATGACATTAGTCACCGCATGCATTTTATTTTCCTTTAATTTGCACAATTCCCTTTCTCACACTGATGCAGCCACACACAAAAAAGAAAAAGAAAATCCTAATAGGAAACTTTCTGCTGGATTTATGGCAGAGGTAGAAACCTGTAATATTGTATCAGATACATTGCTTCCAATGTACAACCCCCTTACACTGGGGATTAGCACAAAGCAATCAGGACCGAGGAAAGAACTAACGCATTCGTCACTAAACAAGACAATGATTTTTGTATCGCTTCTTCAAAGCACTTTTTTTAAAAACCATTTTCTCAAATTGTCTTCAACCTTGCACTCTTTTGTTTTGTCCGTGGCACTGTCAGAGGATGGTAAAATAAAAGTCTCTGACACACAGGTGATCGAGTATGATAGCTTCCTCCATTCTGGACTCTAATCCCCTCAAAGGAAGCACTGTCAGGATCACGTGCTAAATGACACCAGTTTGGCGCCTCAAGGGTCCCTAACCTGAATTAAAGGACTGTAGGCCTGTGTTATTTATGACTGGGGAGAGAGAGACAGCGGGGGTGGGGAGTTATTTTGGCTTGGGGTTGGAATACAACTTGAAATATGTGCTTTGCTATGTATGGTAACTGGACCTACAACAACTGGTACCTCCACCCATGTAGACACAGTGGCCCTGCAGGAAACGGGGATCGTGACCCCGAATATATAAAAGTATGGAAATGAAGACTAGATTAGACTTTGGTGGTGGAAGGAAGCCCGGAGAACCCGCAGAGAACCCACCCATACACAGGGGACAAACTCCACATAGAGAGGGCCGCAGGTGGAATCGAACCGAGGACCTTCTTGCTCTGAGGCAACGGCGGTACCCACTGCGCCATCACGCCACCAAGCAATTTGTTCATGAAATAAAATAACTGGAGGGGGAAAGAAATAGTGTTATTGAAACCCTTGACAGAAATTGACCAATGGAAACACTCAGCCAACGATCAATAATGTTATTTTTCCAGTGAATGGAGTCGTTTCCAGTGTTTTCCTCCATCTCTTAATACACATATTGGCTTTTAATTAAATCTGCTGCGAGCACAAAAGCCACAGACCACCTCTCCTGCGTTACCATTCAGTAGTAACGTATCTATAGCACAGGGCCTACTCACATACACGTTTAACAGGCATTACGATAATGCCAGCGTGTTTCCTCCCCATCGCTGTGCTTGCGTGAACATAGTGGAGTATTAGGCAACTAAAGAGCCAGATATTTCCCTCAGGACAATAGAAAAAGCAGAATAATAGGTTGCCAGAGATATTACTCCATGTGAATGTCGACGCCGCACTGTGTTCGCTCGGTGTGCAAACAAGCAGCTGTTTACAACACGTGCAGCATGTCGGCATTTTAAACAACTTATCAACATTGCAGCTTGTTGCACTGTCCCCTAGTCTAGTGGTCAAAAATGAATTGACCTAGGAAAAGTCTTAATTAATGTAATGGGTGTTAAATCTCTTTTTGATAATGAAATGAACACTACAGTCCCGACACTCTACAACGAGTTACATAAGCCAACCTCAACTGAGCTGTAAACTATGATGTGACCAAATAGCTGTAATGTCAGCGCTGCCGAATTTGCATCGAAGAGAATGTAATTCTGACTGTGTCCGCGCCAAAGGGTTGCAGACACAACGTAGACATTGAGTTCTGGAATTCGAACACTTTTCAGTTTTGAGTCCTAAAAGAATATCCGATGAACGAGAAGCATCAACTGTAAGACTCGTGCTACCTCCAGTTTAAATGGACTTTTCTTTTTTATTATTATTTAGTTGCAATTAAAACAAGAGGGTTTTTTTGCAATTACTTTCAATTAATTAATTTGTGATGATGATCATATAATGGTGTAGCATCAATGAACCATTCCATTTTTGTTTTTTTGCCTTTGAGGCTGAAGTCAAGGTGTTATTTTTATGTCTGCAGGGAATGAAGGCAGCTCCTTCTTGAAGCTTTTCTGAAAGCACAATGTCCCTCCGGTTTCTCTAAGACTTCTAAATGGGAAGGCATTAAGTTTGACGAGAAGATATCGCTGCCATTTCCTTTCAGTGCAGTCAAACACCAAAGTAAAACACAATATACAAGGCATCGTGAGAAGGGGAGATTATGTTGACAAGTCTTATTTAGATGTGTTTACGAGAACACTACAAGCTCTTTATTTACTCTCTCTCAGGACATTTATAACACTTAGTCCAAAGTGCTGCCATGTCAATGCTGTTTTTAAAAGTCCAAGCTTGAACTGGGTCCAATTTTCATTTCAAAATGCATGATTGCTGTCTTTACCCATGTAAACAGCATTACTTTTGTTTGTTAAGTTTATGCGCGCATAAAATCCACCTCATAGTCCAAGATGATACATTTACCTTATTAACCATGCATGAATTCGCTCTGGAGAGGTGAGGAACTTGTACCAGGCAGTTTCCAGTTGGCCTCTGTTTAATATCATGTAAAGTCCGTACATCTGAGTGGAAGCAGGTAATCTTCTCCTCGATGAATTGCCCCGGGCAGAAGACCACTCTCCTACTAACAGATAGCGCTGGGATGTTCAATCAGCAGTCCCGTAGTGTAACAAGTGTGATATCCTTTCCATTGGTGTCTAATAACGTAATTCCCTCTATCGCCAATATCGGAGGGAGTCGGGGGGCAAAGGTGAGTCTGCCTTCCGTGAGACCAGAAACTCAGCGACAGATCTAGCCAGACATGTGCAGCATACAAACAGAGCCTGGATTTAATGATTATGGCAGGCTTCCAAAAAAAAGTATCTGCGTTTTGTGTGCGTGTATGTGTGTGTGTGTGTGTGTGTGTGTGAACTGTGAACTCGACTGGACGAGAGGTGCTCTCCTGCACCCATGCTCAATTTGTGCCCTGAGTCAGGGCTTTTGCAGATCAAGCTGTTTGATTGATGCTCATGAGTCCATGAGCATCGCTGGCCTATTGACCGAGCCGGTTGCATTTCCATCCAGTTCAAGTCAGAGTCTGGGGGGGGGGGGGGGTGCTCTGGATATCACACGTCAACGTTGATTCGTGTCAAAAGATGATTGTATCCTTTGTCCCTGATGAAGGTGTGTGTTTGTGAGTGTGTGTGTGTGGGTTACCTCTTGCTGACATGTTACCAGCTGATGGTTCCCTACAAAAGCCAAGCATGTGTCACTTGAGCTAATGCTCAATTTACTTTTCTCCGTCATTAACCGAACCCACCTCATTTTCCTGATCCCCTCTCCCTCTTAATAATTTCCAGTCCCTCCGAGGAGTCAACTAAATTTAGAAATGAAGGAAATTGAATTTCTGAGAATGATGCCTTTCCAAATTGAGGGGCATCTCAGTGTAATGTAACAGCAGGGCAGCATACTGTTGACAGCCAATTGAACAATTAGACTGTTTGAGAGGAATAATAATAGAAAATTCTGTGTTTAATGTGTTCGGCTCAAAATTAAGGTAACATTTAACCAAAGCAGATATTAAAACAAGGTCTATAAATCAATCTCACCTGAAGATGACTACTTTATCTGTTCAAATTAGCACATGCTTCAAGGAGCTCATTATAAAATAACTCATTGATAATTACAATCAGTCCATTTCGGTAATAATGGAGTAAAATAAAAGGTTCACTTCTCAGATTCAACCCTTTTTCAAACTTTATGTGTAATCAATAGGATTTCATTTCAGCATATTGTATTAAAGTAACATTGACAGCTCCGTTCTGACGCTGCTGTCACAGCATTGTGTTCAAATAGCAGATGAACCCTCACACACACACACACACACACTGATATGTGTGCTCATTATGAGGCCGTTGTTGTAGCTGAAGTTATGGAATTGAATCTCTGTGTGTGTTTGTAACTGAGGAAAATCATCTCTAATTATTTACTGAGATTGGTGAATGTGTTATATGCACACACAAAAAGCCTGAACAGACATTCCGTTTCACAAAGCGTTTGGAGACTGTTCTACACACGACGATGTTTGGTGTCTGTGACTTGGTTCCATACTGCAGAATGCAGACATCCGCAGGTGCAGTTTGGTCCTTCAGATCTTTGATAGTTCCTTGTTCTGCATCTGACCTGCGTTCTGCTGGCATGACTCATATGATGGCTCTCCTCAGATTTGGTTGCGATTTATGAGAATCCTCCATATGAAGTGAAAGTGATGCAAGTGCAAGGGTCTTCCTGATGTCTGGGGCTGGCTCTACGGCTCTGTATCTGAGATCTCCAGCAGGGTGTGCTGCGACGGCGTTATCGTCCCCATCCTGGAGCTCCATGATGGTGCAGTTTCTGATTTTACCGTTAGCCTTGAACCTGTTGTCGGGTCTTCGTTAATAAGATGGAGTATAACATATCTGGTACAATGATGCATCTCTGTGTGACCCCTGTTTCCATAGCGAAGGGCTCCATCTCCGAGTCTCTGCAGCTGAGAGCTGTGACTGATACACTGTCACGTAGAAACGTCTGTGTTCTGATGCACTTCTCATGGTAGATCTACTCTGATAGCATCCACTGTGAAGCCTGGTGACCTACTATGGCAAAGGCCTTGTACACCATGTACAGCAGCCAATACGGTTCACAGTAAATTTCTTGGGGCTAGATTGATGTGAATATCACATTAGCTGTGTCTCTCTACGGATAAGAGGCACCGTGTGTTACTCCAACAGTGGTAGCAGGAGGCTTGGAATGAAACAAGCTCACACTGTAGACGGGAGCAAAAATCCCCGGAAGGTTTCACATTAAGCTTTTAGCTTTTTGTGTGTGTGACTATGGTCACAATTAGAGGATCCTTGAGACTGAAGTATGGATGAATATATATATTTTTTTAAATATCTAGTTTTTGTTTCCTTGTTCAAAAATAGATGTTGAAATTCCATTTAAATATGATCTATTGATCACAACAATTAAAGATATGTTGTATAACTTTTGCTTGTGTGATTATTTGTACTTGAAGATTTATAGACAGCCAAACTAGATGGGCCAATTTAATTACAGGGGATATAATCACATCCGCCAACAAAATAGTTTCCATTAAAGTGTAATTATATGTTGTGTTTGTGGTGCTATTTAAATATTGTGCTACAGCAGACCATAGTTGTTGGGGTTTTTTTTAGATATTAGATATTTAGTTTTTTTTAGATATACCTTAGATATGCTCTTGAATACAAAAAAAACAGTGACAGTTGTCATCACACAAGTAGTGTAACAGTTGTACTCCAGCCATGAGGACCAAATGAGATGAGCTTTAGAGGATTGCAACTATTTTTGATGTTGCAGAGAGAAGAGAGAAGGAAACGAGGGCTGGAGAAGCAGAGAAGAGCGTTTCCTTTCATTCGTCACAGGAGGCCTTGGCATACGTTGAACTTAAAACTAGTGCGAGATCATCAAAAGGACGAACGCTAACGTGAATACGACTGTGCTTTAATTCTCCACAGCCTTTCCAGCATATTCAATCAGCAGACTGTGAACTGACAATTAATGGCATGACACTGCTCTCCATTTTTACAAAGGACTCACAAACAGAATGATAACTGTCGCAGCGATTGCATGGGCGCCTGGAGAATGGGATGGTACCCTCCAAGGAATTAAAATGGCAAGCATTAAAAAAAAGCCTATGTGATAAACATGATCAATAAAGGGCCTGCAGTGTGATGGCAATACAAACTATTCAAACTCAGAAACAGCAGTGACAGGCAGCCCGTACCCAGCCGGTTTTGGGTACGAGGCGGGTTACACCCTCGAAAAATGGCCAGTTCATCACAAGGCCACATAGAAAGACATGAGAGCAATAGCACTCACACCTACGGTCAATTCTAGCATCTTTCATTGCTATTTGTAATGCAGCATTCTTAAGGTTAAATCGCTTTCATATGTTTATAGCAAATTCATGGATCGACAACCTGTACATCATACCAAACCCAAGCAAAAATAAATTGGGTTTTAGATGCAGTAGGAGAAGAATCAGAAGTAAATATGATTTCTATCATTCAGAGCAACGTACCAAAAGATACATATTTTGTTTTACAATGCATAGCCATTAATGAAGATGGATTTCTGTTAGGATGGAAGTGTATCAGGTCCTCTGACATGTGCGATCGCCGTGGCTCTCCATTCGGTGTGGAAGAATCATGCAGCCCTACTACTGTAGGCTAAATAAGGAGTAGCTAGAAAGAAGATGAAATTGCATGCATATGACATACAGTAGTCAAAACTCATCTGCCCAGAGATTGCAGAGCAGACTGACATTTTGATTTCTTTCCTGCAAGTTTGATGTTAATGATTTGGCTTTGGATGGGGGGGGGGGGGGACTCTCATAGAGTTTGAGCCATGTGAGTGCAATTTCCGTGCTGGGGATGAAAGCACATCGATTGCTCTCTGATGGTTTTCATGGGGGGCTGCTTTCATCCAGACTGAGATATTATTGAGCTGCACTCACCATTAATACAAAGCTGATTCATCGTTACTATATAAACAGGAGTCCAGCAAACATTCAATATGCTATTCACATGATGTAAAACTGCTTCATGCGAAGCTCGTTGATTTGAGTGTGTATGTAAATATCAAAGGGAAGGGAGATGATTTAATTTCCTCACAATGGTGCACAAACCTCATATGAGCCACTGAAGAGAGTCAGCAGGACGTCGCCATGTCTGCTTCCCCTGGTAGGCAGAAAAATTGAGTCTTTATTTTCTCTAATTGATTAAAATTGCAATTAGTCTTTGCAATTGGTAAAAAAAAAACATACGAACTAATCACACAGGATTGTGTCCCTGTTTGGGGGCAGTTTATGTAGAGCTATTGAGATCCTTTCTGCCATTAGGAATCCCTCTCTCAATGTCTGGTTGAATTATGGAATCATCCACAGCTTTCTTGATGGGGTTTATGCTTGGGTTAAGTGTTGAAATGTGCACAAGTGATCGCCTCATTGTCCAAACCTTACTGAACTGACCCACGAAGACACGGTTGAATGCATGTGTCTGAATGAATATGTCTGTACAAAAGCTATTTGTGAAGACATCACATGCATGCAGCGACTGTGCCTGCATTTTGTTTGTCTTGTTCCAGCAGCTTCCAAATATGTTTTTTAGAATTATCTACAATGGGTGCAATGCATAACATTTTGCACAAGCAAATTTGTGATGGAGTTAAGGTGTCAGAAGAATTTCAGCAAGATGAATGCTCCACAATTGTGTTATGTGGCATGATACAGTTTAAGGCATCATATCAATGATCACATATTAGTTTGATAATATGGTATAATAAGACTTGCTAGGGATTTCCATAGTTGTTCCTTAATAATGCATGATTTTAGGACAGTTCTTAATCAGAGATTTATTCATGATGAATGGAGAAAAATATTCAAATGTTTCCCTGCTTGTCTATGCAAGAATCCATTAGTAAAGTGCGATTAAATGCTTTGAAAGCACAAAAAATCATTTAATGGATTCAATCAATCTTGTGGCTTGGCTAAAGTGAAAAGTTGAACAATCACTAATATATTTGATTAGCTTTCATTTGTCTCCATATGATGATCCGTATGATGATTTTTTCTGTTCTCTTACTAATCTAAGCCAGTAATTGAAACGCCTGGGGCATTCAGTGCCCAGACAGAACTGCAGAGTGGAAGCGAGGCGTTGACCTCTGCTCTTTTTACTTCATTTACTGTCAAAATATAAATATGGAACATAGAGGACTCACCTTTGCACTCTAAAACTAGCACAGCAAGAGGTGCAGTAAAGGGCAGGCGTGATTTTAAAAGTCAGATGTGTTTGCACTGCTGTGGTATAAACATGAAGCCATGTGAATGTCAAAAGGTCCAATTAAGTCCTTCATTACAATATGTGACTGTGTGCAAAATGGAAATAGCTGATTCAGAAAGTCCGGCTTTCCCCCCAAATAATGACCAGGAATCAGAAGTCAGCCCTGCTCAAAAACAATGCAGCACATTATCCTTAATTGTTTCCCAGAGTTGATCTGAGATCTGCTTATCCATTCTCTGCTGCATCTAACAGTCTGAAGTCAAGGAAGCACAACTGATTGTTGGACCAACCTGAACACGTTACACAAAAGCCAGCACACCCACAGGACGCTTGCATCTCATCCAATCCAATTTGCAAGTTTTCTTTGTTTGCCTACCCACTACTCTCATTTTTTTTCTCTCTCTCTTTCTCTCTCGACTAAGACCCACAATCCCTTCAGATCTCAAGAGGCTTAATCAGTGTCTGTGTCAGACTTACTTCACGACAGCCTTTGGCCGCAGCGGATATTATCCATCTTTTCCTTATAGCAAATCTGTCAATCTACTCAACGGGAAATGAAACTTCTCCTTTTGGAGACAAGGAAGCTGTTTGTCTGCTGCAATGCACTGGCAAAAAAAAAAGAAAACAGAGAAACATGAACCGAACAATAAATGCACAATGAGGAGAGTGCAAAGGTGAGGTGAAAATGGCACAGGCTGAGCGAAAAGGAACGTCACGAATGAAACATTGGTTTCAAACACACAATGTATGCGAAGGAGTCACCAACGAAGGGAAAGCTTCCTTTGATTTGACTTAATCTGCATAAACCCTCCCAACTACGCTTTTAATAAGTGATCTTCACCCAGGGAGTTGCTGGTGCACGGCAGATTAGCATATTCCATACTACATAACCACTAGTAGGTTTGGGGGAAAATAGAGAGAGAGAAACAAGGGAGGGAGAGAGAGAGAGAGAGAAGGGGGGGGGGGGGGGGGTAAAATTGTAGAAATGGCAGTAGGGAATGGGGACAAAATAGGTCTGTTTGTTTCAAATGTTATTTTCTATAATGCAGCAACAAGCATCTTCTGCCAGGAAAATATCCAGTCATTATGACTCCCCTGCTAATATGCTAATGCCTGGGTTGATTCATAGTGCCCCCTAGTGGTTTAAAAGATCCTGTTTTTGTCACGCTTGAGATCAGAAAAGCAATTGCATGCAACAGCCGAGTAAGACCAGCAGAGACTATTAATTGCCGAGGGCAAAAATTGACTGAGAAGGGGCATGTGAGGAAAACAGTGCCAAGATGCAGTTTGACACTGTAATGATGTTGTATTCCTATTAAACGCAGTCCTCTGTAGTCTGTAATATGCATTGCAAATTCTACAATACACTGAAACCGCCTGTTGCATGCATGATGCATGAGGGACGTGTGTAAAGAGGGCTGACCTTTCAGCCAGGACCTTTACGTTATTATTTCTTCACACACTAGAGGGGGCTAGATCATTGTGAGGAAGTTATATTAAATAGATGCTGGTGGTGATTACAGAGTACCCCCCCCCCCCACAACCACACACACACATACACCCTTAACCACAAAGGGACAAATGTGTAGGTTTTGTCATCACACGCAACAGACATAAACAGATATATCAGGTCAGGTGAATGAGATAACAGGGGGTAGGCTTGATCCCCTTCCCTTCCCATTATATTATCCCTGAGAAAAGAGTTGGCTTTGACTGGTGTGTAAAATAATGGCAAAATATAAGATGTAGCATACAGGGTCTGCACATCAGTGGCCAGGAAGCCAGTTCATTTGGAGCAACTATTTATCTGAAAAGACAGAAAATAATTGGTATTAGATGTGTTGATAGTGGAGGACTGTCAGAATATTGGCAGGGACACGGGGTCTATTGTTTAATTGCCTTCCAGAGGGAGCAAAATCTCAGTAATTGACAGTGAATTCTGGGTTAAAAAGAAAATCATATTTTTTTAATATGCATTTTTTTTGGTGAAGGATTCAATGATATGCATGATGCCTGGCTGAGTATGAGAAACCAACATCGTGCCTGTTGTGATGCTGTTCCTGAGCTTCCATCAACATGTGCTGCAGTTTCTTGAAAGGATGTGAGTGCTCTGTGCGCGTGGTGAACGCACACACACACACACACACATTATTCACAAATTATTTTGTAGCTTTAGCAATATATGAATATAGAAAAATCACAGCTTTAATCATTTTCAGTGGAAATGTTTAAAAAGAAATCTTAAATTCCTGTTCATGAGCCTCTTGATTATCCAAAATGTCATAAACATTCACAGTAAAAGACAGGTGGAAACTACCGCTACATCTATGTCACAGTAATACGTTAACGCTGTAAAGATGCCCATAATAGCAAAATCAATACAAATACAAATAAAGCTCTCTTCGCTGCTCCTCGTAGGTGTCAAAGCTTCTGTGGAGATTGATCGTGCCGGCACCTTGAATGCATCATCATACGTCTTTTCCACCATAGAGAAGCAAAAATAACCGCATCAACCTATTCTTCCTGTCCAGATCAGCTCAACCTAGAATTCAATTTGGCCGTTTTTGCATAAAGGAAAATGGGTGGAAATGTAATGCATAATGTATTAATTTAAATAATGCAGTAGTGTATTTTTTTTTTTTTTTCAGGTATCCATGCACAACATATATCTGGTCATTTTGGCCAGTAGTGTACTGTGAGTCATCAAGGCTGATTCTGTCGAGCTTCCAGAAAGCAACAGGAGTCATATTCATTCAGTCTCCATGGCGATTACACGTAACTGTTATCAGGGCAATTTATGCAGCAGATGATTCACTATTTGCCTCAATCCAGAACGACGTCAACAATAATGTGTTTCCTTTGTGTCTGTTTTGGGCCTGTGTCCTGGATCTGTTGTTTCAAACAGATGTCTGTTGCTGATTTTGGTTTATTTACCCCTCCTCCATCCACATACTCCTCCATGAGTGTCTACAGGGCCTGTGCTGGGGGGAGGGTGTGTGGGTGTGTGTCTTTGCATGGGTTTGCAATGTGTGGAAATGATGTCAGCTATACAGTGTGAGTAAAGACAGATGTGCTGAAGACAGACTCTGTCATGTGTGCAGACACAGTCAGAAGAAAGTTTGTGCTGTGCTGCACACAAGTTTCACTTTTTTATATGTGGGCATTGTTACCTGTTTCACAAAATCTAGAGTTGTCATCAACGTCCTGAAAGGATGATGATTCGAGCCCGGTCCACTTGCTGTCTACGTATTGAAGTGTCCTTGAGCAAGATGCTGAATCACAATTTGCTCCATTGCTCTGTGAGCGCTCCGAGAGTCTTCTGCTCCTAAGTCAGTTGCAGAGAAAGAATTTCCTCACAGGGATAAGAAAACTTGTAAGTAAAAAAGAAAGAAAGAAACAGTGCTCAAATGCATGTTGTGGGGGATTCAGCCATTTTACCATGTGGTGTTATGCCATTGCTTTGAAATTCCGTTCCAGAAATAGATTATCTATTATTCCTCATGCAAATGAAAAGCTTAGTCAAAAGGAAATCAATGTAGTAAAAAGAGGAACGCAAACCCCTGGTCGATTTCAATGCACAAGCTGCACAGCATTCCTGGATTCGGCATGCCCATTATTTTATGGTAGATGATAATCTACAGGCATAACTCTGTCAGATTCTTGACTTGAAGTCCCTGAATACATGGTGACAAGTCTTTCAGTACTTCATTATGTTAAGCATCCATGGCTCAAAAAACTATAATCAAGTCAGGGAAATCCAAATATGCCCTTTTTAGCCAGTAATTAACCAAACATGTTGAACTTCCTCGCAAAGGAGTCAGTTCTGCACACTTAAACAGAATATACACATTTTTAGATTACTTGTAACTTTTGAATTACAAGGATATCATGCCGTGCCTATCACAAATAACCTTTCATAAATCATCTGCTTTGAAATACCAGGAAAAAGGAGGCTCCAGAACTCGGCTGAGCACTCAGGATTTTGACTGGTTTGCCATATTATTATTATTGTTGTTTTTAGGCCCCTAGAAATATTATTATTATATTAGGTTAGTGTTTAACCACCTTAAGGAGTCGTCAGCTTCTGGCAGAGTATTTCGTATGACTCTGCTGAGGGCTCAACATGTTACTAGATTGCATTCAGACAGTATGCTCAATGCAGCACAGAGGAGACTCTGTTCATGAGAGGCAAACGACCAAATTCATCTTCTGACCTCTAAAGTACAGCATTGATGTACAAAGTCTGACAAGATGGCAGAATAATGTCTTGCTGACTTACATTAGAGATAACATAAATTCAAAAAAATTGTAATCAAAGGCACAAGACACTTCTTCTTATGAGGTTAATATTTTTGCAGAATAATAATAATAAAAAAAACAGATGTGTAACAATATTTCAAGATATGCAATACTATAGCTGGCATATGTTGACACGCGACATGCTGCACACAAAGGATTTACATGAAGGATGATTCTGAATGGGTTCATAACTCTCATTACTCAACCATGTATAAAGAGATTTGAGTTAGCATCAGTGTGGAGGACGCATACAGGCGGAACAAGCATGG
>NW_027180681.1:0-50000 GCF_040956055.1 Brachionichthys hirsutus | reverse complement strand
ACATGGTACACAGATCGTTAATAACTTCCTCTGACAATTCCTCCTCATCTTTGCTGATGACCAGAGGGACAGCTGTGATTGTCATGTTTGTAGGGGAAGAAAGACTCTAAACAATGATGTCACGTCAGCCTCTCTATTAAAAGACTTCATATTTTGAGCGGCATAATTAATACTCCTGGGCACGTCACTTCCAAGTTGGCACTCCAGGCAAAGGGCTGCCACTCACCTGATAATTATTTTTGGAAATGGAGCCCAAATTACAGTGATTGACAAATGCAACAAAGCAGAGACAGCCTCGAGCATTCATGAAGAAAGAGGTGAATAGTCAAGTGATTAATGTACTTTTACAGTGGATTTAAAGTTTAAATCACTTGTCCTTTCATGCCTCAAATGCAACTTGGCTCGGATCCAACAGTTTAGCCTCGACATCCTCTTGAAGGGACATGCTAAAATGCTACTGCAGGAGCAATTAACACTTCTTTTTTTTAGCATTTCTGTGGTTAAAATGTAAAGGCTTTTTCATTGCTTTTTTTTTAAATAGTAGCCGTATGTTCAGATACATTCAGGGCGACACAGTGCAGTTAGCCAACTGTTATGGTGTCAGAAAGCTCTTCACAAATTACAGTCAGCAATTCATATGAATCCGAGTGTGCCCTCACTTCACAGTTGTCAAAAAAAAAAAAAGGCAAATAGTTGTTAGCCCGTCGGGTTGCATCCATTAGTCGGTGGATAGAGGAAAGCGGCATCCCTCCATGCTTTTTACACCTCTCGCCATGCGTAAATCAGCCACTCTGTCATTCGGCTCAGAAGAGAGGGGGGGGGGGAATTATGTCAAGTTATTTGTTTTGTACCAAAATGAAATATTTATCGGGAGTGAACACCTACCAGGAACAGACGATAGGCCAGGGTGCTTCATCTTCTCAGACTCATATTTGGCTTCCACCTCCGCAAAGGCCAAACCATGTCCTGAGGGTTTTCAGTGATTCAGGGAAGTCCGCTGGCTTTGAATCCACATTTCAAAGCCCGCGTTGAACTGCAGGACTGCGCTAGAACTGGAGGGAGACATGTGTACACACAATCTCACCAATTATATCGTGATCTCCTCGATGTCTCGCAGCGTTTGATGGGTATAAGACACATAAGTTCAGACTTCCTTATTTTCCAATGTTTCCACATTGGTGCCGAAATGTGATTTAACATTTCTATAATAACAGGATACGCGGGGAGTGTGGCAGATTTATGCCCTTGCGGTTGGGAAGTTTTGGCTGCGAGCGAGATGTTCGGCTACATTGCTATCAAGAGCGGTTATTTGGGTTTCCTCTGTAACACCCTGAGCACACATCATTTGCTATAATTTTAGCATGAAATACAGGTTTTAACAAGGAAAATGAAAAGATTAATGCGAAAGCAATGAGGTAAAAACCTTCTTGGTACTTTGAACAGAAAGAAACTCTGACAGGAAAAAACCATGACACAATGGTGCGGTTTTCAGAACCAACTGAACAAATTCCTCCACATCGGATTTCATTGGAGAAAATACTTTTTTTCACGGCGAGAGGCAGCCGGGTGGTAGAAAGGGAAGTATTATTTGCCTAAACTCCGAGTGGACCACTTAAACAGTTGTATTATTGATAGTGGCAATAATGTGGGCCTCTGTTCTATGTCTTCTGGTACGTCATTAACCGTGTTTCAACGGCGGCCTCCGCTGCCTCTTTGCTGGGAAAGCCATTACAGCCCCAGAATGCTAAATGCATTAGCAGAAAATGGTTTGGAAGCAAAAAAAAAGAGAATCACTGCACCTTTGTCCAACCCCATTACAACACTGACCCCTCTGACTTCAAAGTAACAGTGATTGAGTTGGTGTCATCACACAGACGCAGGCTTCCCTGCCAGTAGGCCTACCTGGGAAAAGTCTTTCTCTGAGAGGACTCTCGTTTGATCATGCGTGTGGGTGACGCACGTCAAGCAGAGTTATTCTCACAGTTAATATTCTTTCATAACCTGCCATGCATGCTGAACTTGAATATTTTGGCACCCAGGCAAACCTTTTCCAGCGTTCAGGTGGCGCATACTGTATCAGAGACGCCGGTCACAGGGGGTGATCTATTCGCTGAAAAAGCAGGGTCCTGGCAAAAGACTCAGCACCTTGGAGTAATGAAGCCAGCCCTACTCAGTGATCATGGGCATAACAGGCTACATTACAAATGCATGAAGGTCAATAGGTGGCTGCCTTAGGTCTGCTCCAGCCCATTTATATTCCATCAAATTATATCAAAGCAGGAAAATGTTTTTGGAGGGGAGAAAAAGCGGCGAGCTGAGAGGTATATTATAATGTCTGACGTTCAGCAAAGCATGCCAAAGTCGCTGTCCAATCACACTGGGCACGTGCAAATGTGTTGTAATGTCCAAGTTGATTGTTACCCCAGAAGATGATGGGAAGAGGCGTTTCTTTGGAAGCAGCGATCACGGCTTGGATAACGCTTAGCTTGGATAATGAATCCTTCTTTAACCAAAGCGTAAAAAGCACCATGATTTTTACTTTGCCGTCTCATTACCAGTGTCCACTTGGCAGAAGTGGGAAGCTGCGCTGCCCAGAATGAAGGCCTCAACCATGGGCAACTTTCCTGTGGTCCACCCACCCTCTTTGCTTTTGCCTTCCCTCTCAGAGACTTGGTGCTTACTTAATCATGATTAATCGCTGCCTGGATAATCAGATACAACATCAAAAGGTTGGAGATGACAGTCCAAGGACGCTTGGGAGGAAACAAGGTATAGCAGGCATTCATTAGCTTTGGCATGGCAGTCATACATTAGCCCATAACCTTTTATTGTCCTAATTAGGCAGGAGAGGGGAAACTCGCATTAACACTACCAATGTATGAAGAAAATACATGTAATATATATATGTTATTTTTTTCAGCTCCATACATTGGTATATTGTGACATTGTTAATGCTAGTTATTTGTGTACGCTTTAGACTGCGTGTAACGAATGATCCTTTGTGTCCTGCACTTTATTATCATTTTATTTTCTTCACCTTCCCTTCCCTGGTAGGGAAGGGAAGGTGGTTTGTCCATGCAGTGTATTATGTTAGCTCACATCCAGCCCCTAAGCCGGGCAGTGATTTTGATTTACAGTTACTTGCTCGGGACAAACATAAGAAGACAGGTTTCCCCTTCCTCCATTATTTTACTCATCTCACTTCACACTGTGAGGTGCAACCCATACTGTATATTTCATCCCCCCCACCCCCCCTCCTTCCCCTGTTTTAAGCCTCCCTGGATGAAGCCTGGCTTGCGGTGCACCATTTTCCCAGCTACAGTAGCAGCGGTGCTGGGCCCTGTTCAACCCCATTATTTCTGGGAGCCAAATTCCCATGGTCCCAGGAACAGGCGTGCCAGCTCTGCCTTCTTGGCTCTCTTCCCTGGTATTGTTTCCTTTGTTACATCCAGAGCTGCATTTCAGCCCGTTAATGTTTGCGCTGGGAGGTCCAAATTCCCAGTGTTCAGCTTTAGAAAAGGTAACTTGAAGTTCAGAATGCAACCACTTTTTTTTCTTCTGCGAATTATATTTCTTCCCTCTTTTATTTCTTCTCTTTTTGCTTTTTCATTGTGATAGAGATACGCGCAGCGATAAAAATACTATAAAAAGTGTCCAAACTGAACGACTTTGACCGATATTGCATTATTTCTTTCAATTAATTATCAGAAATGCTTGATATTTCTTAACCGCACCTCTACAGGTACGCGCCAAATGTCATATGTGACATCTGCAATATGACACAGTCTGCTGTTGATACCAGGCCGATCACAAAAAAAGCAAATCACTATTATTAACTTTTTGACTCTATGCTATTCAGGCATGATGGAATTTCTCCATCTGTAATCCACTTTATTGCCCAGCCGTCCTGCTTTAGCACCCTAACTCCTTTTCTCTGATGTCAACTCATGTAGCCATCGTGGCTGCTCACACATGGGATTAAATGCAGGGTTTGTTGGCTCAGCGCAGCATGGAGGGAATATTTCCGACTGATGTTGGCTGTTCCACTCCGAGCCACAGCACTTGTCTCCCAGAGCGCAGACACGACGGTGTCAGGTAATTCTCTGAGGAAGAGCCACACGCCCCTGCAGAGAGCAGCGGGGGAGCCTGTATCACATCTCAGGAGTTGTAATAGCAGCTTTGAAGACTCCAGTCCACTAATCCCACGTCATGTGATCATGTGTCTAATAGACCGGTTCCTAATTCACAGCATTGTGGGGGATTTTTCAGCTGTCACTTGAACCGGCAGAGGCTTGCAGTGGAAGAGTGTTATGTTTTGTGAAAATAAATATAAGACTCCTGCACATGGCTGCACATGGAGTCACATACCGCTGGCACATTCGCACACGGACACAGATATATGAGGAACGATCAAAGCGGATGCTGACCTTCTTTATTTTATTTTGAAACAAACAACGTGTGGGATATTATTTAATCTTTCTCATCAGAAGTACGCAAAGTGAAATGATCAACAATGACTGGTTTTCGTGTGAGAATAAATTTCTTCCTTAATAAGCAGTTAGCCGAAATTATATTGGGTCAGCCTGTGATCAATAAGAGCATCTCCGGTGACTTTGCAGACTGTCTGACTATACTTCACAGATAATATTCGTTGTAAGAAAATATGAATCAAATACCTTGAAGACTGGTTTCACACGCCAGCAATTGTCTATTGTATAGTCGTAAGCTGTCAAATCTGTGAAAAGAGAAAAATGCAACAAGACCCTCCGAGTATAGTGTGTGATCATCGCAGAAACCCAGGTCTGCTGAGGGTTGCGTGACATTTTTAAGTCCTTTTTGAGTGATTATCTCCAAGGTACTATATGCACATTAAATGGCTGAGTTAACCTTAACACATGTAAAACCATTACGCCTATTGACGACAGCAGTGTGTAATCCTACTTTGCAGTTTGATATTGACACTCATGATCAAATGCTAAGCTCTGCTAGCAGATAGGTTGTCCCTCTCTGGGGGACTGAGAGACAGGCAAATGAAGCAGCACCAGATTGATGAGAAATGAGTGTTCTGTAAAGTGTGTGTGTGTGTGTGTGTGCGTGTGTGTGTTTGTACTCTCCTCCTGTAAGGGATACTGCAAAGCCAATCAATTAATACTTAAAGTGGAACCAATTCTTGTTTCACTTGGGATCTTACTGAAGGCTGTGCCCCTTCATTTTAATACTGAGGTCTGCATTCCTAATTATGAACAGTGCAAATGGGTGTTAAGCCATGCCAAATTAAATCTTAGTTCATTAGATATAAGCTCTTTAAAGATTGAAAGAAAATATTTGCATTTTTAAAAAGTTTCAATGTGCAGTGTCCCATTTTTAATGAGGACGTTGCAATGTGAGGGAGGAATAAAGGGAAATGCCTTTGTGTGGATGAATAATCTAACCAATATAAAATATTAAGTCACTGTTTTACCCAGTGTTTCTCCTTAGGCAGCAGTGTTAGGCTGGATAACAGAGGATTTTCTTTGGTGTGGCTCTGCTTTAAATAAAATACAGAGGTGCGCGAAGTGGAATCTCAATTGTCAAGAGGCGACTGGAGTTCTGAATTACATTGTAAATATATTCATTATTCTTAAAAAAAAAGGGCATTGTTGACAGACGTCAGTTTCATTATTAGGAGTGTTCCAAGTCAGACAGTAAATAAGTAAACTCCTTTCATTTTTAGCAGGAAAACACGCTAAATTTCAAAATTTCAATTTTGCTGCATGAATGAACCGTGTAATCATAGTTGGCTTAAATCTAATATTGAATGTGCGAGCTTGATACAATGCCGGCTCTGCTGAAGAGCGCTGCATTAATGCTTACCTGAAGCTTCTAATGTGTTTTCAAGCTTGACTCGTGATCCAGAAAGCAGATGTTCGGTGCGGTAGCGCTGTCCTCCCGACTCCACCGTCTCACACCACACGAGGAGACTTTAATGAAAAAACTGAAAGTTTCACACTTGTGCTATTAAGGGAACATCTTTCTCACTGCAGTCGCTGCTTCCTGGACGCCGCGTCAAATGAAGCCAATGTAGCACATTGTTTGCATTATAGATAACCTCCAATTACATTGTCTTGTTCTCTTCATTGCTCTAAAGTCTGTCTCGCATGTGTCTGTTACTGACTGTCTTACACACATGGCGTTATAAAATGGGAAGTCTGAGGGCCCCGGTGTTGTGTGACGGTTTATACATTGTCCATTGTGTAACAGCTGTAAAACACAGACCAAATCATTATTAACTCCACATGCTGCTCTGCCTCGGCCTCTGATAAAGTGGAATCCCAGAACGGCCTTTGGATTTTGGCCAATAACCTTGGAGGGAGATGGTGATTGAAAACAGTAGTATGAATCCAGGTCAGTCATTAAAGCTACACTGCTGAGACAAGGGTAGGGGACAAGGATGAGGGTGTGGTGTGCCATTTTATGTATTAAATGAGAAGAAGGACACTCCAAAAAAAAAAAAATACATTTCTATATATTTATATTTGCACACACACACATAGAGAAACAGAATTTCTCCTGCTTGGAATCTCCAATTTCCTTTAATTTCAAAATCGCTTACTCATTTTCTATTTTTTGTTTCACTTTACCTTACCGAATTGTCGAAATTGCTCTAGCATCTTTCAGCATGATATGACACCCAAGACCCAGGAGTGACAGTGTCTCATTCCCCGCAGGAGAAACAAGGAAGATGATTTGTTGAGGGGGGCCCCGGGGGGTGCAGCGTGCCTTCGGGGAGTGTTTGTAGATCTTTAGGAAATGCACAAAAACAAAACATTTCCCTCCGACAGAAGCAAACGCCACCTACAGTGCGACACGCATGCAGGTGACGTGCCCTCCCCCCAAAAAAGCCATTTCCTCAAACTTGAAGGCAATTTTTTATCAAAACCTTTTTCAGGATGATGAATGCCTTGTTTTGACTTTTGGACTCATATATTCAGCGTCAGCCACTGTAATCACGAGCAATATGTCGCTCCTCTCATCAAGCCTCACAGACTGATTCTCTCGCAGCGGAGCCAGATAGGTCAGCGGGAACAATTTCCTCACTTTGACAAATCACTACAAAATGTATTAGCAGAGAGGCCAACTGTCAATCCAGCTGCCCAAAGGTCCTTACAGGCCCTTTTGGTGGGTCTGAAAAATGATGTAATCAGACCGTCCTTCCTTCTAACCGGCGCTCCATCCATCCTCTCTAAAGGCCCGGTCCCCTTGGCCTCGCTCTGGATCAAGTCCCCACAAGGCCCCCTGACCCCGTTAGAGGTGCATGATGGGCGGCCCTGTCACTTCAAATGGCTGCCCGGGTCCGGTCTGAGAGTAACCCCTCACTGTGAGTAAACCTCCACGTTAGTTCTGTTTTATAGGGTATGGGTGGATAACTGCGTGGAATGGATGTGGACAACTTTGTTATTGTCACTCAGGGCGAGGGAGGGAATGTAGTTACCAGACTGAGAATGGAAGTCGATTGAAAGGCATGAAAAGTTATGTGGTGTAGTTTCAAAAAAAGAAAAAATATTTAAAAAGTACCGTAATTCCCGGTGTACAAGCCGCTACTTTTTTCCAATATTTTGAACCTTGCGGTTTATGCAACGACGCAGCAAATTTACGTATATTTTCCCACTTTCTTTACGAGCCGTGTTTCGTTAAAGCCTATTTATTTTCGTTACAAAATTAACGCCCGCCCGCCCGGAGGGAAAGCCCCGCTTGCGCGGAGCTGGGGAGATCCGCGAGAAGGGCCCGGCGCTCGTCCAGAGTCGCCGCCGCCGGACCGCCGTACCCGGTCCCCGCCGCCTGTCCGATGGCGGACAGGCGGCGGGGACCGGGTACGGCGGCGCGTCCGACGCCGCGTAGCGGGGAAGGAACCCACCCCCTCGACCTCCCGGGCGTCCCCACCCCTGCCGCACCACGCTCCCGCGGACGGAGGATGAGGGGCACGGGGGCAAGGGGGACGGGGACACCCCGCCAGGCGCGCGCGCGCGCGCCGCGCAGCCTCCGACGGGCGGAGAGGGGAGGGCGACGGGGCGACTGCTCCCCCAGCCGCGGCTCGAGCCAGCCCCGCTTCGCACCCCAGCCCGACCGACCCAGCCCCTAGGAGACCTGCTGCGGATATCGTTACGAGCCGTGTTCCGTTAAATATCATTTGTCTCAATGCACTTGCGGCTTACGAATATGTGCGGCTTATTTTAGTACAAAATATATATATTTTTTAATTCAGTGGGTGCGGCTTTTTCACAGGTGCGCATAATAGTTCAGCAATTACGGTATGCTGAATTTCTTACAGTGCGTTTGCTGGCAGCCGCCAAGTAGTCTCAGATAAATAATATGAATTGCAGCGAATGCAGAATCACATATTTGGCCACAACTTACCAGGGACAATGTTCAAAGGAGTTATTTAAATTTCAAGGAAGACGAATGACTCATAGATGATGCCTATTTTCACTTCTGGAGATCTGCGCCTTTGATGGTGAGAGGAGAAGACGTGGGCTTGTTATTGAAGTAACGAATAATAAGGCCCCTATATGTTGGTAGAGTCTCCCTGCACAAAGACCTTCATATGAATCCAATGCACTATGTATGCGTCTTAGAACAAGCAGGGGTGCAGGAAAGCATGTGGCTTTTTGATCCTGCTTTCCTTCTGTTGTCTTTCATCTGACCTATATGGCAAAATTGTCGCCAGAACTCAGAAGACAGAGCAGAGACCTGTTAATCTAACCTTCTGGGAACACTTTTTTGTTTTTTTCTTCCTCTCTTGCTTCTACTTTCACTTTTTGAATGCTCCTGGACACTTCTAGTCATTAACTTGGAGAGAATGCCGCCTTGGGTCTTAAAAGCCTTCCAGTCTGTATCGTTCACCATGTGGGTAATGCAGTGGAGCACAAAACACAGTTTGGTTTCTGAATCTAACATTTTTTTGTTACCTTAAAAAAAAAGCCTTCCATGAGTAAACTGTGTTGAATCTTTGAAGAGGTGCCAGGTTAGCTTGGGTATCGGCTCTGTATCCTTACCCCTCAGAGGCAGAGAGAAAGAGCATGTTCTCCTAAGTCTCTGCACGGTGAACGTGTCAGCGAATCGCTCGCTGTGAGCAACTGATTGAGGCTATGAAGAGGAGGGCATACCAAAAGATAATATGTTTGGTTTGGAGCTGATCCGCTGAACATACATTTTTCTCCCACATAAATTTCCTTGGACCGCCCTCCACAGCCGAGTATTCGTCCCACCCCACGTCCAACACAGTAGAAGACGTCTTTAATTCTCTGCAATCAGCATTTTGACATCACAGATTTTCATCCTTTTCACCTGAGGGTAGAATTTATAATCAGATATGTGAGTTTATATATGCACGGTAAATGGTGCATTTGAAAGTTTTAATGTTTCCATACCACAGGCCCCATGGTCGCTTGGCTAGTTAAGGAGTATCCATCTACGGAGTTATAGCAGGAGAGGATATGGGTTCAAGTTTCAGTTAGTTGCATGGGCGAGCCCGTGAAACAGACCGTGACGTCTGGAAAATTGGACAACAATAAAATTGTTACGGTAAAGCTGAATGTGTGAGCTAAAAGTTTGCCTCTGAAGCTAATGCATCAATTTCTTCCTGGATGCCCCCCCCCCCCCCATCCAGGGTATCAACAGCTTCTAGTTGAATTTCTTGTGATTTATCTTACACAAATATTAAGACGCTTTGTATAGGATAACCCAGAAAGATCATTGTACCAGCCTTCCACGTGGATTTTAAGGCGACTGCTCTGCTTTCCAGGTAACGAGGAAGTATTCGTACAATAATAATTATAATATGTCAAGTATCTCCAGCCATCAGATATGCTAGACTCAGTTTAATGACTCTGGGAAATTGAGGATTACCCAGGATATGAGAGCAAGCCTACAGTTTTCATATGGGTGTGGGAGGTTGCAGGGCTCTGTATTAGTAATCGCAGGGGAGAGCCGAGAGGTGGGAGAGAAAATCTGCTTCTTCTCTTCTCTCATTCATCATAGCAGTCCTCTGGTGAGGAAACATGGCAAATGGCCAAATGAATGCACTTCATAAAGCGCAAATGTCTCCTCTGATGTGCTTCTCACTGAGGATCTGGAGAGAGGGGAAAGATTTCCACAGATATATTATTGTCAAACTCTGCTGCCCCCGCTTCCAAGTGTTATTATGATATTGTAGGAGATCTTACAATGAGATTTGGTGACTTCACTCAAGCAGTTGCCATAACAATGTTACAATGATGGCATCGGTTTTCAATACCTGGCTAAAATGAATGAAGCATATTGTCAGACCGGATGATGAGTTCTCAAAAAGAAGCACTCTTTTTTAATGTTTTATGACGCTGTAATTTTACAGAGTAATCTTAAAATGGGGGGAAAAAGAACTCTCAGTAGGTAGATAAAAATGGCTTTAAGTAGAGGAAGCAAAAGATAAGATATTGAGAGTGGAAGCCATTCACACGACACACAGAAAGATGGTCAGCACCACAGGGAGGTGCTATGGATCTGTATCCCCATTACATGCAGCACACGCACCTTCATGAATAACACTTACAACATCTGCTAGATCTATTTTGACCGGACACATTCTGTTGCATTCATGTAGCAGCAATACGTATAATATGTATTGTATTATCAGATAATGACAATGAAATAAATTAAAAATAAATTAAATAATAAAAAAGAATGATTGCTGGATTTTTAAAAATATATATTTTGGGTTGAGTCTAATGTGAAACACAATTTATAATTTGACCCCAAAAAAAGTTACATTATTCAATTTGTATTTGTTGTATTTTTAATAAACAATAACATTCATTCATTCCTTTTCTCAACCGCATATGTATATGTAACCGGGTTGCGGGTAGTACTGGAGCCTATCCCAGCAGTGTACGGGCGAGAGGCAGTGTACACCCCGGACAAGCCGCCAGTTCATCGCAGGATAAATAATACATCATAGACATATAGATGGATAGATAGATTGAAATAACGAGCTTTAAAATAGTGACTGTTACCTGTAACATTTCTCTTCTCTTACATGTGTGTTTACTGGCTGTGTGTGATTATGGCAATTATGCTTTTTAAGTGGAGTTCCTCCATGTATCTCTGCATTAATTACTATATTGATTCAATTTAACACCTAATGCCCAAAAACATAAATCAAAATCCCCCCCCCCCCTCCTCACTCACACACACTTAATTGTGCATTTGAACTAATTAAGAGCAAAGCTGGAGCTGCTGTCTTTGAAAAATAAATGTGCAGTATTGTTATTTATTATTTATTCCCTGGGCTGTCACAGTGGAATTCTAATGTGATTAAACTGTTTGTACACGAACAAATACACGTTTATATAAATGTATTTTTCTCATATTATGGAACTATCAGACATAGTAATACATTGTTTCTTTTTAACCGGTGCATCTTTCCTTGTGGTCAAAGCCTCTCAACACAATGATGAATATGAGTATTTTTAATAGATACCGCATCAAATTAGACTTTTTCTAACAATACTGTACAGTTGCCAATCATGGCATACGTACAGTATTGTACCACAGATTTGCTTCATCTCTCATGCCAACTTACAGATACATTTGGACATCTACAGTGAGACTGTAAGGAAACGACTGGCAAGAGAGGGCAAAGGAGGCGGGAGAAAGAGATCCAAGAAGGCTTGGCTTGTATAATTACACTCTCAAGATGGCATATTTACCGTCTGTGCCAGCAAGGTCATGCCTTCTGTCATAGTAAATGTAGTGAAGTATGAAAGAGCCAATTACAGCACACTGGGTGACCTTTTAACAACTACCACGCCCCATCAACACATTATCATGATAGAGATTGTGACTTCGCGAGAATTACAACATTACGCTGCCACATCAAGACCAAGATGGGCTTGTTGCGTGACGGCAGCGACAGCACAGCTTTGAAGAATCGCCACAATAAGGGAGGGCAAGTGAAATGGAAAAAAGAGGGCAAGACAGAGAGAGATATGGAGGAAGGATGAGAGAGAGAGGGGGGGGGGGGAGTTAGAACAATAGCCCCGTACAGTACATTAGCTGTGGATGTCAAGCACCCAAGTCGTTCCCAATGAAAAGCACAACAAATAAGACGTTGGCCTGTTTGTATTCATTATCAGTCAGCACATGCCCCGGCTCCTGCATTAAACATTAGACTGCCTCTGATGTCTGCTTAACAGTTTAATTCCCTCCCCGCCGCTCAGCCTGTCATAATAAACCCAGCGAAGCACGCACAAAGTCAAATAAGAGTGTGAGGGGGCCACTTTTGTGTGTATGTGTGCGTTCCTATGGCTATCCTCGTGGTTGTTTCTCTGTGTGTGTGAGTGTGTGTTTACGTGTGTTTGTGTAGTGGCACAACATACAGATCATTTATAAAAGCCCTTGCCCTCTATTGCCAGACTTGTCTTTATTGTAGTTGATCTGATCACAGATTAAGTAGATTGGAGAGTGGCGGCGCCGTCTGCGTGTGCGTTTGTCTGTATACATTATTGTCGCACTTGCAACGCCGCTTTTCAGTACGTGTATATTGTTGTTGTGTGTGTGTGTTTGCTATGTTCACATATCCGCTTCAGCGTGTGTGATTTTTTATTTTTTTGTCCCCCCCCCCCCCTCTCATTGCGCTCCCTATCTCCGTAGCCAGAGGTTGGCACAATCACCACATGGTCATAGCAGTCTCCTTGAGATGGGGACCAGCCTCTTAGGCTGGCAGCCTGGGAAGCCTGGCACAAAAACGTCAATCTCAGTCGAGAAGGAGGAGACTAGTGGGCACAGAAATCCCTATTCAAAAAAGATGATTGGATTAATTAGATAAATCCACTGTATCCAATGCAATTGTGTGTTGTCCAGAAATATGTTCATGTTATTGGTTGAGGTATGGTCTCTGACATTAGCGCTCACACAGTAACGCTGGCATAAGGGTGACCATCTGCTCCTTAATCTGACAGCCCTGTAAATATGAAGTCCTTCACTTCCAATGAATATTTGCATTATTAGATTTATTCCACTTTGATCATTTAATTCACTTATGAATTTATGCGATGTAGCTGGTGGTGCTAATCACCGACTACGAGGGGGAAAAAAACTGCAACAAAAGCTAATATTAATAAATCACAAGCAATGGTGCACTGTAAATATGTTTCAGCAACATTATCAAAGAAGGGGAGGGTTTCCTCTTATTTCTCTCACTCTCTCAGGGAAAATATTGTAATTACCCCTTGGCGTTGTAAGAGAGCAAAACAGTTTCCGGTTTTATTTTTCATGACATTTGAGCAAGATATACAATTTGACAAAAAAAAAATCATTGGCTGTTTGCTATTCATATGGTAATCTGTAATCCCTGAAAAGGGTGTAACATTAGTAATTCACCACATTATTATTATATTTTGTCCTTTTTTTTTCCTGGTGGAAAGCCTTTATTTGTCAAGTGAACGAGGGAAGGATGATACAAAGCATGTATGTCTTCTAAAAGGCATGTTTAGCCAGAAGAATGTTAACTAAGGTAAGCGCCGTTGTTTCAGCCCCTCAGTAACCACGCCAATTATCTGTAAACTTATTTTTTTTCAACTTCCATGCATACTTAATGTATCCCCTGTTTCCCTCTCGCCATCTGCCCCCCCTTCCACCCCTCCCTCAACCTACCCCTTCCACCACAACCCCCCCTCCCTCTCAACACTCTGGAATTTTTATGAGATAGGACAAAAACGGGCACTTCCCTTATTAACATCTCACAGTGGAAATCAAATATGCAAGGAAAGTAGTGTATCTACTAATTAGTGCTGAATTCATAATTACTGTGCTCATTGATGGAGATACATTTGAATACGTTCATTTCCTTTGGGAGAGAGGCAGGCTGTCCGGGATAGACTGGGAGAGAGAAAAAAAATCCCCTTCAGCCCCCCCCACCCCCACCCCCCTGCCTTTTCTTTTGGAAATTAGGGATCCGTGGCACATGGCGATACTACCAGACTAAGATCCGAAGTGCCTGCAATTTTCTTCAGATATAATTAATCAAGTGAAGCATGTAACCTAATGAATGTGTTTGATATCCTCTCCTATTCAAATATGGGCTTTATCGCGATGTGTGCCGGAATTGCTCAGAGCTATGCATAGACAGTGACATTGCTTGGAAATGTTCTTCAACAGTTTCTCTTTGCGTGTAAACAATATCCATGCTTGTCAAGGCATGAAAAAAAAAAAAAAACAGACAGAGAGACACATTTTAATTGCAGTAAATTAATAACAATTAAGCCGCAGGATGCTGGGTATCTTGACAGTGCTTTGTTATTGCCCTGGAGATAATTTCACTGAGTGCCTTGCAAGTCTGACAAGCAGGTGAAAAGGTAGAAAATGTTTTTTTTTTCAAACTATTTCACAAAGGAAAGAATATAACTAGGAAACAAAACTAGGCTGCTTCTTTTTTGCTGTCTTAACGTCACAAAATACTGATTTCATAAGCTCCTGACTTATTTTGAACCCTTGACCAAAATTTTCGTTGTTCAATCGAAACGCTGCCGGTACACAAAAAATGAAAAATGGGAATGCGAACACATTTGAAGAGGCGTGCAAGCAGACAGATATACTAGAGGACGGTGCGGGAGAAGATCCATAAGTCCTTACTGTGACCTCAGAGTGTCAGAGCGACGGAGTCACGTGATGGACAAAAGCTCTCTAATTAACAGAGAGAACTCCGGAAAGCCGCTCTGTAATGAGGCACCATGCTGGACGGGCCTCCAGTGAGGCGCTCGGCCCATATGCAAGGCCAGCATTGCAGAAATTTACATACTGAGGGTCAATTGAACATATGCACACTCAAAACTGACTAATGACTTCCACAAGCGCTCTGATTCTATTTCGCAGCCTGTTCTTAGGATGTGCACAGTATAGAACACTAATGAGGATAACATTAGGAGACATATGACTGCAAACATTAATACGTGGAGCAAGACATGGATCCAGCATGAAACCAGGCTGCAGAAGGAAATGAGCACAGCCACAAACACTTCTTCAGCTACAACTTCAGGCTGCACTACTGAACCTCCCACACAAAGGAAGAGCAGCGCTACGGCTGATCAGCAGGGAGCAAAAGCCAATGTCCAGTAAAGTGCCCATCCTTGTCTTTTTACCGCACATTTACTCTCAGACAGCTGATGCCCAGTACCTGTAAGGCCACCCATTCAATACTAAACTCGTCCCCCAGCACCCCACAGTTTGGACAGTTTGGGGGCTCAGCAGGGGTGTGCATCCATCTGTGTGTGGCTACATGCTTTGGAGTTTGACTGCCCGGGCGTGCATGCAAGCGTACACTCATGCATGCATGTGTATGTATGTGCATGACGAAGGGGGTTTATGTTGAAGGGGTGGCAGGGAGGACTTCGAGGGTGTTAAAAGAAGGAGTGCTGCTGGTGGTGGTGGGGGCTGGCTCTTATTTGGCTGGGTGTAAAAAAATGCCCCCAGGTCTCCTGATGGAAGAGACAGGTATTAGCTCTGAGACCTCCGTAGTCCCAGCTTGCCATTAGTTTCCTCTCCAGCTGCACCAGGATCCGGACTATGAATCTGCCATGGCTGGTCATTCATCAGTTTCACAGTTCGCACCAGCACACACACACACACACACACACACACGCACACATTCCAATAACAACACTGTGAAATAGTGAGTTGGGGAGAAAGAAACACATAGAGAGGTATGGAGTGAGAGAGGAAAAGTGTGAGGAAAAGATCTTGTCATTCTGAGACTTTTACTTTCGCCTGTGTGTATGACCACTACATATACAGTATCTTTGACTCAAACGGGGGGTACATTACCAGTCCACAGTGAGTGTCTGTGTGTGTGCACACAGGCATGCATGACCAAAAAGCTCCACTCTCCAATGTTTTCCTCTGCCTGATTGTGTACATGTGTGGGTGCAGTCTTCCACAAAAAGGCGATGAGACATGATATAAATTAACTCGGGGTTCTGCACGCTGCCGTTTCGCACAGTTAAGCACTAGCCGTGGTCCCACAGAGTGATGTGGAACTTCCTGTCAAACAGGAAGCATTTAAATGTTAGCTGGAGAGTTATGGAATTGCCTGTGGAAACATATTTCGTGAGGTCAAACGCAGAGGTCAGCACTCCAAGACTTTCCATGTTGAGGTCCCCTCTCGCAGACCCTTCAAGTGTTTTTGGTTCTGCTGGTTTGCTTTAAAGGTGATGATGCAAACCAGATCAAATGATTGCCCCTCTCGCTTATGAATCTTTTTAATTGATGTCCTACAGGATTTCTTTGGCGAAACAATACAAATGATTGAAAGTATTCTGATGCCATAGATACCAAAATAACTCTTTTCTTTCTTTTTCTTTTTTTCTTTTCTTTTTTTGCTGTCCTGTGTGAGTGAAGGCCACAAACTCTGTCATGTAGTGTATATGCTAACTCAAAAGGAAGGACAGGTCCTAGCGATTCGGTCGCTTGGGTTGATGTGACCAGGACATGGCCATGGCAGCAGTGAAAGCCCGCTTGAGCCGGAGTGACACGTCGTCTCCATCCATCTTCAGTCTGAAACATTTTACGCTAACTGACAGAGCGTGGCGCTTGCTTACCCACCTCCCAGAGGAAATAGCCCAGACTGGTGTCTTCTTGACATGCACTAAAGAGTGAGCAGTCCAGAGGTCCAGAGGGGCATTGTGTATTCAGTCCAAGACGAAAGGTTAGATCGCCTGAAAAGAAAGAGCAGTTCAGTGTATATTGTTGAAAGTGACAATGACTTCTTCCCTTTTTTTTTTTTTTTACTGTGTTATTCAAACAAGTAAACAATTCAGTCAGCCTTTTAAGGCTTCTTTTATGTCCTTGTTATTGTGCAGATGTGTTGTGTGCTGGTAGCCTCGGCTTGCGCATTTGGGAGGCGGAATATTCTGTTTGAATTATTCTATTATACATTATACATTTTAAAATAAATGCAAGCTAAGCATTGATTAACATAATTCGGGAAGAATAAAAGTTATTTTTTTATCATTGTTTTATTTAGATTTTGATCATTCAAACACATTATTCAAATTGAGGACAACTGAAATATTCTAACACAGACGTAACCTGCTCACTGACACACTGAATTTTGTCTACACCTCTCTTCATATCCTGTATCTCGGTCAGGTACCTGAAGAAGGGGGGGAGGGGGGGAGGTATAAAAGGAGAATTGAGCAGTGGCTGTAGTAATAAATCACAGGATCGCTGGTGACATTCATACAATACGGATACAGTGTTAACTCAATGAGTCGGACAGCCCTAGCCTGTTCCTCCATCCTGACCTTGCCTCCCTGTCGTAATCAATCATGTTGGCACAGCACACACGCTCCTTATTTATTATTACTTCGGACCCGCATGTACAGTAAACAATGAGTAGAATACATTGGAAAGACTGAGAGAGTGGGTTGCTATTATATGAGAGTGGAATAACTGGGGGGCATGTGTGTGTCCAGGCTGGCTGGATAAAAGAGGATGGAACAGGATGGTAAGCGACCACTGTGGCCTGTGGTCGGCTGCAACGTGCAGAAATGACCATGGCACGAAAAAAAAAAAAAAGGTGACAATATTGTCAATGGCTTAATTTGCAGGTGCTGCTATGGAGAAAGGTCTTTGTGCCATATTCACGTGTCGCCGGTTGTATAGAGAATGACGAGATACTTGGACATGCAGACGCTATTTATAGGTGCCATGAATGCAGTTTTTTTTATGGCTGTTCATAGTTCAAGATCACATTAAGAAACCGCCAGACAGATGTCATTTAATTCTGTGCCTCGTTGCAGTTTTCCTCTTAAGAAATATTGTAATTTGACTTCTGCTATTCTCAGGTAGCAGGTGTATACCCTGAGTGACAAACCGTTTTCTTTGTAAAACGAATAGCTTGCAAAGTCAGTGTAAATTAACAATGACCCAATGTGAAACCCTCATAACACCACCATAACAATCCATGAAAGCCGGCCAACCCACACGTCATATAGTCCCATATGCAGCCTATGCAGGGGGCCTGTCTTGGCAACAAAGCAGGGGCCCCCATGTACAGCAGAGGGGCCCTGAACTCTTCATGAAGGATGGATAGCTACAAGGAGGGCCGAGGGGGAGTCAGTTTAAAACACATACCATATGCAGTTAGGAAGAGCCTCATTTATCAGCCATGAAATTCCTGGGTTTTTACACCTCAGACCCCCCAGCACTTTCTCTCCTCCCCTAGGGGTTAGCCACCTCCTAACTGTGCACCACAGACGACAGGTCGCGGAGACCTGGCTTTAACTATGAGCCACAGCTCTGATTTGTCGCTACATTAAAATAATGATGTTTTTGGTGATTTTCTTTCGTGTATTTTTGACACTCTTGTGAAGTTCCATCAACGGTTCCTGTCGGTTTTGCCCTTCTCCTACCTTTCTTCTTCACAGTTGGACATCATCTGGCCCGTGAATGGCACATTGTTATGCTTGCTCCTCTGTGGCCGTCCGAGCAGATGCCAGCCGCGGCACTGCCCCCCCCGCCCCCCCCGCCCCCCCGTGCAAGGCTGGTAGCTTGCATTTCACACAAGACCGTAAATTACACCCTGCAAACACACAAACAGTCTTTGCTCAACTGAGATTCAGCAGTTTGGACAACCATTGAAGCAGCATGGCATATCCTGATTTTGTTTGATTGAAGACCACTTTCAGACAGCGGGGGGGAAGTGGCCCCAGGGTTGCACGACCGTGGCCTAGACGAAGAGATCATACCCGGACAGCTGGGCTTTGAATGTCTTACCCCCGTGTTGCAGGGGTCAACAGCTTGGTGGCCACAAGGTTCAACCAGCTGTGGGAGGTCGTCTTCGAGTGAACTGCTGGACTTGTTTTGACTGGATCCCTCTGGAATGATTACTTCATGGCGACGGGGAGGTGATACTCTGCAGAGGGCTCCAGGTGAAGCAAAGTTTAGAAAAACCTGATGGGTTGTATGCATGCACACATCTCAACATATAGGAGCGGGGGTAAATTACAAATGTCCCATCTGAGATTTTAAGTTCACCTCATAATCAGAAATACTGATAATGACTGGTCAGTTGAATTAACTGGCCTCTCGTCCATGAGTACATGCACTCATTCTTCTGCATGGTGAAAGATGACGTACAACTATGCCAGTGGATTATCTAGATTGGGATTCCTGCACAGAGATATTTCTGATCAGTTTTTGCGTTCTGCATTATTCTCTTTACATTTTAATTAAACAAAAGAGTCTCTGTAACAAACACTTTTTTTAAGCATCACATGCCAAACAAACATGCCTAATGCAGATGTCTTTAAAAGTAACAAGCTGAAACTCACAATAATAAAAAGCACCACAGGTGATAAATATTTTATTTAATTTTTTATTTTATTTGTATTTTTTCTGTGAGCTGTTCCTTTAAATAATTAAAAACACTGGGACAAAGATTAAAGCCAAAACTATTATCAGAACAAATCTAACAAAAATCATAGCGTTAAGTCTGCTCAAAGTACAGTAAATATTACTATATGTAGGCTGAGATATAATAAAGTATGATTTGTTATGATCTTGGGAAATGCATGGCTCAAAATCCAATCAAACATATCACCAAAGTTTATTTGCGGAAGAATCATACTTGTTGTGTCCCGCTACAGACAATATTTACACATTCAAATCTCATGTCTAGTCAATGCATAGCAGCTCACTAAGATATATGGGTTGCTTTATGCATAGCTCTTCAATTACAAAATCATGTATTGGGGGAAGAATAAATTAATAATAAAACCCTCTATCTGAACCTCTAATATTTTTGCTTGGCGAAGGGAAATGAATTACCCTTTTCAGAACTGATGATGTATTACTAGCGTTTGATCCTTGGAGGTTTCACCATGCTCACATTCATTACTTTCAAGTGCTGAGGTGTATCTGCAATTAGAAGCACCTTGCAGTGGATTTCTGACAGTCCTGCAGACTTGAAACACCAGATCATAAAATCATCACAGCATTATTCTGCGGTAGAGGGGACGGTGTCTCCTTCGAATGGAGGCAGAGATGTGGGGCTGGGGTGGTGGGGGTAGCAGTGGCGACGGTGGTGGTGGTGGTGGTGGTGGGGCGGGGGGGGGGGGGGGGGCTTAATTTAACCATGCGCCCATAAGTGACGAGAGCCGGTAAGCAAATGAGGACCTTTCATTAAATCAAAGGTGATTTTTGTTCTGCTAATGGTTGCCCCAAAAATCTAGTACAGCGGCGAAACATGTGATCATCCTCTATGGAGCCTGCTGCACTGCTACAGATCGGTCAGGGCTATTCTTATTGCAGTATGCATAATGTAATGAGCATGCTTGTTTAATTTAATCACACTGAGTGGACTGTATTCGTATTTCTTTGAAATGACGAAGCCATACAAGCATGTTGTCCGATTAAATAAAGGGAATAAAATAAATACAATCACTTAACCGGCTTGTACACTAAATGCACTTGCTATTTCACAAGCTATTAAATGATGCAGGGAGTTCATACGATAGAACGGTGTGGGGGGGGGGGGGGGGGAGCTCAATTTAAGATTCGAATGCCCAACTCTCAAATGTCTTTAGAATTATGGTCCTCAAGAATCACCATCATCTTCAAGATTGGTCATGACGGGGCTAAAATGTTCCACTGTGGTGAAACACCTCAGAGAAGCAACGTAAGTTTAGCCAAAAAACACGCTGAGCCATTATGTTAAAGTAAACGACAGCACTTCCTAATGTCATTTGGCAGTGCTAGCACTCAGCAATTAGGGCCTCTCTTAATGCGACGCTGGGAGCATTTCTCCTCAAGGTTAGCGCCTCATTTCCCCACGATGGGTCTGCAAGGCAGCACCAGATGCATTGTGGGAGCTGGGGGCTGCGCGTTAGGACAGGTGTCTGCCACCTTGGATATCTCCCATCGCAGCTGGCACCAGCTGGCACCCCCAGTGCCCCATCCGGACGGTCTGCTCTCTCTTCTCCACGGAGGAGGAGGAGGAGAAGGAGGAGTAAGGGGGGTATGTCAAGGGCAGACCTGGTACAAGCTCACTCACAGGGCACCCATGCCATGACATGACCTGGCCCCTAGGGGACCTGCCAGCGCTGAGAGGTAGGAGTAATGTGGTGCAGCCGCGCACGTTCAGAGACCTGCTCCAGCAGCCCTAATGGACCGGCAATGATGAGGCCCAGCAGTGCCAGCGGGTCAGAGGAAGCTTCTGTGGAGGACGCTGCTCGTCCCACTAGAGAGCACGGGATGGCTTGTCTGAAGGTGGGCTCTCAGGATGAACAGCAGCCAGCGTGCCAAGAGGTAAACGGAAGGAGCGTTGTTGTATTCTGACGTATATTCACATTCATTAATACAAAATCTGCAGTTTTTTTTTTTTTTTTACAAATTCAGTATCACATGCATTTTACTGCACATGCATCCATACTATGTGTAAAATATTATTGGGGAAAGAATTGCTATGTGAAAAGATATAAAACCGTATCAAATCGAAACTGAAGAACTGAGACAAAACAGCAATGTCCTATGCTCATATATAATTTCCACCTTTGACTAATCATTTGAATTTTATGATATATTTCAAATGAGAAATCTGCACCAAAAATTCTAATATATATAATATATAGGATCAGTTCTATTAATTAACTAAATATGTGATTATAAGAGATTCATATAGATACAAAGAAAGAAAAGAATATATCTTAATCTGTAAAGAAGGGTTGGACTGTGCAGGGTTGAAGCTAATTATTATGAATGCAAAGTGGCTGACCTGCCTCCAGTTGGGAGAAATCACTTCACATTATAAGCACATTATGTTCCAGGCAATGCCACACAGTTGCTCCCGACTCGTGATGTGAGTTAATTCACTTAATATGTCTTTAATGGGGAGAGGCTTTTCTTTGCCTAAAATGGGTTCTACACTGACCATTATCTGAAATCAAGCCTAATGATGGCTCTGCTTTATGATAATGACCATTATCACACAGACCACCATCATGGCTGCCAAATGATCAAATGATCTTACATTTCTTGCAAGCATTCTAAAGTCTTTAGTTGCAAGAATTTAAGGATTTCCTCTCAATTTTCCGGTGTAATATTAAACATCTGATGTGTTTGCTGGTGTTATTCAGACCTTACAGAGAACGAAGGATGTTTTTGACGTTGTTAACAACGTGAAGTACACTATCTTTCCACTCATGCTTCCCTAATTGGAGAAATAATGACAATAACAGACAGAAATCTCTTCTTCTCCTCGATTAACAGTCATAATCAGCTTTAGTGTATAAAGGTAACTGAAAGACAATAATAACCATTTGTAATAACACACACATGCTCTCGGTATCTGACGCTACATGGATCCTTTGAAGTGCAGACTGTTGATTACTGTAAATGAGAGCTGTTTCATGGTGGATTGTGGGTAATTATATGCAGTGCACCCCAGGGAGCAGTGCTAGGACCCATGGGAAAGCAGTTCCACAGGAGAGCGAAGCACAGACAGAGCAACACATGCTGGGCCACCGCTTCCCAGCGTGAAACAAGTCAACAGGCCTGTCTTTTATTTCTAATGTCTGTGATTTACATGAAAGAACCGCTGTCACCCAACCGCAACGGTGTGTTGTATACCGCAGTTTGATTGACAGGATTTCATATTTCACATCCCTCCACCGCTCCTCCTTCCCTCAACAACTTGATGATGATTGCAGCATTATAACCCAGAACATATTGCCAGTGTAGCTACTGTGAAACGTAGCTTCTTTCTATTTAGCATGGAACACAAGCCATGTTAAAGATATATTATAATTAACTGTGAAAATGAATTTTAAATGATATTAACATAATTTCAGAATAAGACATCCTGTGACACTATTTTCAGGTGTTTATCAAATCAAATGTGAAGAAAAACAGAAGTCAACCTTTTAGGATTTATATGCAGCATATAACTGCTTCATAACACTATTATGTAGTTGTAAACAAGTAGAGCAACATTTATAAATGCTTATTAATATACAGTTATTAACAGTTACAGTTTTCTGTGCAGATTATTATTATTATTATTATTATTATTTAATTTATTTATTTGATAAATTCATTGTCCTTTCCTCCACAAAATATATTCCAGATGTTATACTGCTATTATATAACTGTACTTAAACATTTAAAAATGATTTATATTGAGTGGCTTGTGGTCACTAATTTATGGAATCTGGCACATAACGTGAAAATAAATTGCAACAATGTGAAAGTAATTTATAATAATATAAAATACATTAACACAGAGGAAGTTTTAATTGGTGAAAATCTTCAAATACATTACTGCTTTTTGAATAATTTATTCAGTGTTTACACACTGTGTATAAATGCTATGAATGTTGGGGTAAAACAGCAACTTCTCTAAGTACATATTTTCTAATTGTCATTATCTATCACATATACATTGAAAATTGAATTCAAATTAGGATGCAATGTGAGGCAAAGTTTCCAATCATGCTACGAGCCCTGCAATCTCCTTCTCTTCACTTGAGCTCATTTCTTCACTAATGACTTTGCCCTCTGATGCAAGCCAAGGGATCATCAAAGGTCCTTGAAACAAAAAGGAAAATATAGCAATTACTGGGACTTTCACCGCCAAGAAAGAGATTAAAAACCCTGTGGTTGTATAAGCACCCAAGTAGCAAACTGAGATCTGTTTCCTTATTAAATGTACTGTATATTCAAGCATTTCATGGCAGACATTCACCATCAGCTTGTTCTTCCTTTCCACCACTTTCATTCATTTCTTTTTGCCACGCATGATAATGGAATCAAATGTATTATGTATGACTAATCACATGATAAAAGCCTGTGGTGCTAGAAACACATGTATATTCCAAAATGCTGTGCATGTACAAGAAAAGTCATTGCCTTTTTAACGGTGGCCTGAGGGAATGGAATCGTCCCTTAGCCTCCATAACCATTGACACAAAAGGTCCCCAAACAATTTCAAATTACTGCTTTATTTCTCTCTCTTATATAATCCACCCGCATTATTAAATCTACCACCTTCTGGGACTTTACTGATACAATAATATTACAGTGCTAAGATGTTTACATTCGAGACTGCCAGTTTTCCTTGTTATAAACATGTATGCCCCCAGGACCTGTGCAATACATATACATACTACTTGGCCTAGATGAGGCACAGGTCATTTTGTTTTTAAGAGGGGTCAATATTACCTCAAGCAAGAGGCAAAGGCCAACGCCAGAGCCTGACTGAGCAGAAAATGGCTCTGATACTCACAGATGAGCGCTATTATAATTAAACATGCTTGTAAATATTCACTAGTCAGACCATTCAAATGGAAAATATGGTTTAGGTCAAAGGTCTATGAAAATGTTGTCTCCAGAGGTAGTCCCCCCCCTCGAATACAGGCAATGATGATAACAGGGAGAAACACCCATAGGGGACTCGGGGGGACATTAAGAGTTGTTTTACATGTTTGACTGTGGGACAGCGATGATACCAGGGAGATAAATGATGGGCACTTATCAGACTGGACTGACCCAGAGTTATGTACCATGGCTAATGGAATGTAACACTCCCATCAATTATACACAGCCAGACTGAATTACAATGAATTAATGTCTAATAAAGGTCCCTAAATTATTTTGTTCAAGCATTCTATTAGCATAAAAGATGAAAATAATGACATTGTACAAATACTGGAAATAATCACTGAACAGGCAGGCGTTTTGAGCACAACAATGTTGAACCCATGAATAACAAAGCAGCAAAGGTGCCCAATAAATTGCGGATGTCAGTTTTATTAGCAGTTTGTTTCACTGACAGGATCACATGGCTTGAAAATTATTTCATCATGTGCAAGTCCAACAGTGGGACGACGGCGTTATCTTCTATTTTTGTCTCTCTCAGCCGTATATTTCAGAGGCCAGGAACAATGTAGTCTGACAGACATATTCTTTATGAGGGGCTCGTGGCCTCTCTAATTTGACACAGTTGTCAGAGATAAAGCTCCTTAGAGAGTGTGGCCATGCTCTGGGTAAGAATGGGGATTAAATTAACACCCCCCACCTTCACATCCTCTGACCCCAATACTGGAGAATAAAACATACATGGTGACTCACTTCAACACCCCACATATTCCCCAGCACTTCATCTCTGAAGGCACTTGATAGTATTGCTCAATAAAACAACGAAGGCGTGTTCAGCTTCTTATGGCTGAAGTCTTTACTTGAAGATAATTCTGTGAACTGACCAGCAACTTTGGAGTGATGTTGTTCAATTTAAAAAAATAAATAGGGGAGGGGGGGGGAATCCCCCACATATATCAATAAAATTAAATTATTAGAGAAATAATCATGCGTAGCAAACAAGCATCTTTACTGTAAATGTGGCAAGTAAGTGGTTGTGCAGTGTGACAATACACACCCTCTCCTTAGTAGTTCCCTATCAAATGACCCGAGCACGTAAAATCAAATCAACACTGGAATGGATCATATCAAATTCTAATGAAAACATAATGTGCTCTTAAAATGTGTGTTGGCCCGGCAGCCAGTCATCCAGAGAGTCTCCCCCAGATGACGCGATGAATAGGGAACGCTGATGGAATATGCATCAAAGTCGAGCTCATGATTTATGTAATAGCAGTCACTTGGACACTGATTAGCTGCTCTGTCAAGCGTGTAATACGAGAGGCACAACCCCTGGTTTATCAGTCATTTATCTGAAGTGCGTCCTGATATTATCACTGGATCCTAATGTCATCATTATGCCGCACAGCATGTGCGGGCCAGTGTGTCACGGTGCCGGCGACACTGCCTGTCAGGAGTTCAAGCCTCTTCATTTGCAAAGTGCTCAGACATTCATAGCACTATGTCAACAGCGAAACAGAGAAGCAACATCATATCAGATGTAGGAGGGACAGAGGCCCACAGGCTCACTAAATGAGTGGGCACTAGTGGGCAGAGAGACATTTTGTCATGTTTTTGTGGTTGCGGCATTGCTTATTATGATGATCAGACTAATTATTTTAATAGGATTGGAATAACAAAGTGTCAAAGTGAGACGAACTAAATAAAGTGTTGCCTTTTTATACCCGTTTGACGATTTGACTTACACGATCGGACACATTGTGCACCGTACACAGGGTATTCACAATGAGAACACGCATACCTCCCCAATGTGCCATTTGAATTTTTTTTTCTGATTAAAACGCACACTCACACACACCAATGTGCGATAAGAGGTGGATGTTCATTTTGACACGACTTTCCTTCTCTCCTGGAGAATATCTTGTATCATAAATGACTTCAACTCCTCCCTCACCAACATGAGTTTGCAACCGCAAACACAGGAAAAGAGATCAAGACGCAGACAGGCAGTACATGACTGCGCTGTGACAATCACACATTACCGGATGGACTAAACTGTTAATAAACAATTTCTGTCATTCTGACAAAAAGGTTAGGGTTGTTATTCTCACAAACATCTGGTGTTGCACACTAAAAGGAAGCTAAGCAACACATAAGTCTATCAACACCTCACGCAAACAAAAATAGTGAGGGAAACTGAGCAGGAAAAAGAACGCTTTGAGTCTCAAACAAAAGATATACCAGCACGGCTGCCAACTCAGACGGGGCACCACACCTTGGCAATGATAGCGCTTACAATCAAAGGAACAGTCGTCATCAGTGCAGCCCTGTTTTTAAAGGATATCTTAAAAAGACTGAGAATATTTGTCGTTATGGAAAACAATTGACTCCGGAGCCTTTAGTGTACCAGGTTGTTGTGTCACTCACACGCACCTCAGGCTGTTTATATTGGCACGGCGCAGCTTGTTTTAAAATAAATGATCAGAAATTAATGCATATGTGAATGTAAAAATGTAAACATAAAATGCACAAAAACAGTTTTGATGTTTCAACTATAATTAAAATTAATGCATAATAAATAGAGGACAGCAAAAAAAAAAAAAAAGCTCTCTTTAAAAAATAAATAAATAAATCACGCCTGAGCCTTTTTTTTATTTTATTTTTTCTTGTAATGGAACAAAGCAAATGGAAAATCATCCACTGTGACTGCCACATATGATAATTGTTTGGCCACTGAATGCAGCATTAAAATGAGATTTCAAACAGTATGGCTCTGAAGCTCCAGCAGAGGGGGCTGCTTACCGCAATCATATGCTGATTAATTGAGCTTGATTCTCCCCATGCTGCGAACATAAGTTGTCCCACACTGTAGGCTACATGTCGGTATGTGGGTAAAGGTTACAAGGCTCTATCGAAGTCACCGTTTACCACAGGTAGCCCTTCACATCATTTTTGATGAATGTTAAGAAAACTGCTTTTCTGATTATCCCTCATCAAGCCTATATCAAACTAGGCTATGTTCATTTTTTATTAATCGTGCATGTTGCTCTCTAATTAGCTAATGAAAGACCAAAAAAAGCAGGTTTAGAGCAGAAAAATGCAAATGACTTAGAAAATAGCACAAAAAAAGTAAATGGCAAGGCTGAGAATCATCCTTCATTGAAATGTCAGAGATAAATGGCTCAAATGTCACATCAATTAAAACGGGGGACAGTTAGTAGTTCATTAAAGAGAGAGCCATATTGCACCGTCGGGTACCGTTGCCAACCCTTACTATCTGGGGCAGACTGGCAGCGGGTCCAGATGGCACGAAAATCCTCACAGATTTCAAAATGGTCTCTGCAGGGGTGGCGTTTTCTCCCCCCCCTCCCCGCTCCCACCCTCACCGCTGAGATGAGGTGTGGGCCCCACACAGGCCCACACATTCCAAACGGAGGCATGCAGAGAGCTGAAGGCACAGGAAAAAAAAATATAAAGAAAAAAGCCACAAAGGGCAAAATACACTTTTTAAACAATACATGAGTGATGCCACACACTTGGTCCTAATGACTGAAATATGATTCTGTTAAGTCTATGACTGCTCCAGGCAATATAAAGCAGCTCCCTCCCCTTTAAACTGCATAAAAATGTAATAAACGCGTTACGTTCTGTCTCATGTGTTGTTCATAATAGCATGCTGACTTTATTGGTTGGTAATACATAAGATGTAATTGGTTGTTTGAGTCACATAGGTGTTTTTTTTTTTTTATCCGCAAACATTTCTGCCTGGGACCCTGAAGACCTCACTGAGAAGCTGTCACTGGAGACACAGATTGGGATAAATGTCTCAGCTGTGGAGGAAAGATAACGGAGATGCGCAAAATATGCATTATAATATATTTTTTTTTTGTTCCTGCTGTAAAAATATCAAGCAAATCAAATATCTAAATCACAGCCATTACTTGTCTTCGGTGTACTGGAGACCCCCTGAAGGACCCCAAGTCCCAACTTGAGACCTATTAGACAAGCCGTCTATAGCAGGGGGGGGGGAGGAACGACGACTTTTTCATCCGCCAATTACAGAGCGACGGGACACTTTTGCCTCTTGTGATTGGCCAGCTAGACCACGCGCTGTCGATAAACAGGAAGAGACTTTGTCGTTGCTTGTTTTGCAGACACTGAAGAAACGGACTTAGTACGCAGTCCCCGGCTGGTTTCACAAGAGTTCATTGTAAGCCACGAAGATTCATTGTGGCTTCAAATCACTTTTAAAAAGTCTGAAAATATGCGCAGGTCAGAAAGTATCCTTTTCATTCCATGTTAGCAAGGACCGGCTGTTCGGGGAGTAAGCGTGTGGCCAATGTATCGAGCCCTGTTGTCTTTTAGATCGTTTTAGTTTGAATTTATCGTTAAAGCTGTGCTTTTTGCACGTTTTCAGACATTGTATGCAATCAAATAGTTACAGCAAGCAGTATATCCCCTCCGGCATTGCATTTCCGAATCCAAAATGGCCCAATAAAGGCACGTTGAATTTTTTTTTTTTACACCTGTGCAGCCAGTCGCTGTGCGCTTTCTACTCAATTAATCAGGCAGGTTTGACCAGGAACTAGTCTAATGAGAAACGAGTCAAATGATTGACGAGCATGATAACGCTGCCAGTGGGTTTTAACAACACGAGCTGTTTGTTGTTTTGTTGTTTCCATCGTCAAAGCTGGGAAAACATCCAAGCGTTCAAATAGTCACTAAAACTAGTCTGCTGTACCTAAAACCGCACAAGACTAACATGATGGCGTCATTTTTAATCAGTGCAGACTATTAGCCAAGGCCGTTATTCCTGAAGTCCATTATTCTATCTGAGTCTATTACCATGCTTGCTAAATGGCAGGCAGTGTGTTCCGAGCTTATCCAAAGTGCACTGTACCATTGTTTGGCTCAGAAGTTTCGCCTTTATTGTCAGTTCAGGCAACCCCCCCCCCCCCCCCCCCCCCCCCCCCCCCCGATGAATTACAGTAAGAGCTGCAAGAGTACAAACAAGAAAGTTGAAGCAGACGCATTTGTGATCGCATACCATGACAGATGTAGTGGTGTGTGAAGAAGAGTTGGGGGGGGGGGGGGGGGGTGAAGGTCTAAATGAAATTTGACTTCCTTTTTTTGATTTGTTGTTGCTGTTTTTTTTATTTAACCTGCGTTGAATCTAAAAATTAAAGCATTCCTTCTTATATTAAATCTACAGGCTACATTGGTTATTGAATGTGAATTTGGGTTGTAATTGTTTAAATATTTCATCATCTTGTCCTTAAAGCTTAAGGTGTCCAGTGCCCCAAGAATTATGTTTTACTCTCACACGAGACAAAAGAAAGCAGTAAATCATCACAAATTTAATTTCTGAAGTGTTACAACACGTTTATAACCATAGGGCTGAATGGTTATTTAAGAAAAAAAAGGTTTTAAATCATTTTAACATTGAGGGAAATCTCCACAACCTAAAATTCATTACTTAATTGAGAGAAAACTACTGTAATTTTGATAATTAATTATTGGGTAAAGTCAAGTTGTATAAAACTCCCACCCGTGAGGATTTGCTGTTTTGATTCACGTTTTTGTTAACTTATTGTAGATCTGAGCTGTTGGTCGGGTTAAACGTTGCTAGTTGAAAGCCTCACTTTGGACTCTGAATCTTTCTAGACTGAACAATTGGTTTATTTAGAAAATATTCAGTAGAATGAAAATCAAAATCATTACCTGAAGCCTATATGTGTTACAACTGTTTTACGGACATGAATTAAAAAGAAGAGGGATCTAGTATTTGTATCCTCCCGTCAAATCAGTGTTCTAGGAAGAAAAGGTTTTCTTCGTAGAAACTCTTACAATCAGTGTGACCTTTATTTATTATAACCCCCATCTCTCAAAAACTCACATATAACATAGTCAATCATCTCTCCTTCCCTCAAAGTAAAAATAAAAAAGGAACTGCTGTCTGGTTATTGCCAGTATCCATCTCAGTCGTCAGAAAAGCTGCACGTTTTTGCTGTTGTTAAGGGCTGGAAACTAGAATCCCATCGGAGTTGCACCCTAAGGAACAAATTTAATGCTAGAAAAACATCCCGACCATCAACCAAAAATGACGGATTGAAAATAATGTCGAGCTATCTTGGGAATCCCCCCACCAGACAAGGGAACAGACTGCATTGTTTTTCTCATTTATGTGATATATAGAACAGAAAGAGGGGAAAAAATGGGCGATTTATTGGTTAGAAAGGCGTATTCTTTTCCATGCACAAAAGAAATATTGGATAGTAATGTGGGGATCAAGTCACATCATGACATTGTTTGGAGGCAAGGTGTTCAAATATGTAAGTCATCATCTGTTGGTGGCCTGCTAGAATTTCAATAGATCATTCAATGCAAATGTGTGTGTGTGTGTGTGTGTTTGTGTGTGTGAAACTGTGAAAGTTGCCACATGAATATGTCAATGAACAGAGTGTAATTTGTGCTTCCTTAGCAGGGCAACGCGATGAAGCAGCAGAGGGAGAGCCAGTGCACTCAGAAGACCATCTCATTGCTGAGCCCCCTGGGGACGATCCAAGTCAGTGGATGTGAGAATGGTGTGCACACCATCCAGATCCTAATGGATGTCGCACCTGCTGAAAGGTACTGTACAACAGCCAGATGGTGACGTGATAAACAAAGGTGTGAAATTTACAGGCGGACAGAATCCACTCGTGTGATGGAGTGCCACCATTCCTCATTGGAAGCAGGGCATTTTTGTAGATCCCACAAGAAATATCCTCGCGAAAGTTGGGCAAATATGAGCAGGCGCGAGAAATATGAGGGGCACCAGAATACAGTTGGGCTTGAAATTAGATTTCTGATGGCATGTGGTTGTGATTCTTCCTGCAGTATATTTGAAATTTCAGAAAAATAACGTGTTTATTATCCACAAGGGAGTTGATTAGAGCTGATGTCTGGAGGGTCAGCCGAGGCCACGGGGCGCATGGACCGTTCGCTTCTGTTTATTTATGTTTCCTCCACGTCGTATGCACTAGCGTGAGTGTCAACATTTCATGCCTTGCCCATCCCTCAAAATTGTAAAAATGTTGGCAGTCTCACTGAAGCGATTAAAACTGATTAAACTCGGCATTAATAAGTACTTATTCCATGTTTTTACAGGTCCACATCCTACATCTCAGATTAGTTTTGATTAGATTGGAATTAAATATCCGTGTATGGCAGATTCGCATTTGATAAACTTGAATGGTTTGGGAAATTAAACCATTTTCAAATTCACCCGGATAGGAAACTATCCTTTTGAAAATGTATGTTTAAATTCTAATTTATGGAAAACCCATTAATGACCTTGTATATTACACCTCAACATGTGTTTCCTTCCCGACTGTCTGCTAGTCCCTAAAATTCATCAAGCAGTAAAAACGTTCCACTCGTTGTTAATGAGTCGAAGTGAGAAAATTAATAATATGGAATTTTGATTATGGAAGATGTCCTGTAACCACGCGCAAGCACCTTTCGCCGTCTCCTTGTGAACAGGGTTTAATTTGTGTGTTCAGGTTCAGTAGCAATATGGAAATGAATTTAATGATTCGCATCACTGGATCATTTCTCAGTTTAATATCATTTGGTGTGTCAGTCATAAGCGAAGCTACGACCGCTTTGCTCTCTGTATGTTCTCGAAGGTGTGAGCGGGAAATCGTTAAAGAAAATGTTTCGATTTTATCATGACCTGATGAATATGATATTATTGTCACAGGACAGGGGAACCAGAGCCACCTCAGATATATGGAGTAGCACAAAGTAAACGGGCATTAAGGGAGGCGAGATAAAATGACAAAATATAGGCGTATCTTTGCAACCGGCTTTACATGTAGATCTCACAAAAGCCTGCCTGTAGCGGTAATAGTTCAATTCAGCCGTTTTCATTGATTTATTTATGACATACTAAACAAGGCTCTTGCCAGCTTTGGATGTGGTATGGCACCGGCTTACAAAGTCAGCGTGATAAATGATGTCTAAGAGCGTGTTTTGTGTACGGGAAATAGATAACTTCCATGCATAACATAAAGGAAAGACCTGCGAGTGAGGCCAGCCTTCGAAACGCTTGTTTGCGTTCTGCGTTTCAGAATTCTCTCCGGGTTGGTGTGGAACAGCTGGAGCAGCAGCAGAGACGTTCACAGCATTGATAGCTATTGATAAATGCCATTACGGCTGCATTAACTCCCCTGAAGTATTGCTTACACACCATGACCGTCAGCTCTTTGTAATAGAAACGTCTCAAGCCCCTTTTGCTTCCTAACTGATCTTAGTAACATTTCCTAAAATCAACCTCCTCTGCCTGTCTAACGACAGCCCTGAAGGCACCATCAGAGGAACAAATTCATTACATCTCAACAACCCCTGTTGGGGCCCTTTGCACCAGCCTCCCCGTTAACCAGCTTTTTCCACCCTTTGGTTTTTAGCATGGCTTTGGCGTTCACGGAACGAAAGGAAAAAATGATACACATTTTGTTTACAGGAGATTACTATTATCTGAAATATGAGGCTTCTTGCCTCCTTCACACGGAACACAGACACATAATACTGAGGAAATCATAGAGTACTTTTTTATTAGGGTGAAAAATGAAAAAGGGGCTGGACTCCTGCCCCGAGACATTTTGTGAGCATATTATTTTACAATGCTTTGATCAATTTGTCTGTCAAGCTGGCTGAGATGTGGGGGAGCAGGAAAAAAGCAATTTAGCTTGTGAGGTCCTCAATAGAAATGTACTACAGGAGGCTGTGTATGACATGTTGCATTAGAACCTGAGTAGCCTTTATTGCCTGATAATGTCGCGAGGCAATGCTGATATCAATCACGCTTTAACAGCGAGCGTGATGTGTTTTTATGAAAAGAAAAGAAAAAAAAATAATGCATGAATCTTTTCTTGGAAAATAATTGATTTAATTCAGAGCTGAGGGACTTGTACTTTTAACAACATAAAAATACAATGTTGTAGAGAAGAGACACAAAATGTGCTAGAAGCTAAAAATTGTTTGGAACACGCTCTTTGCATATGCTCCTATAGAAAATTGTAATTAATTTTACACTGATAAACATTCTGTCTCATTTGCATATAGATACAAACAATATATTTGTGCATCTGAATTCCCAGCACACTTGGGTCACATGGTCTACTCAACAACACGCACACACAAAAAAAAAAAGCCTATGTGGCTAAAACCCAAAATTATCATTAGATTTTCCAGGCCATAAATCCGCCTTTTTTTTCTCTGACACAAAGCATTATAAATCTGCGTCTGATTTTTCACAGTGCACATTGTTTTTAGTTAATGATTTTCATCTGTTTGTTGTTGCTGTGATAGCGAGGAAATGCACCATATGCTCCAGCAAAAGACAAATGATTAGCAAATGGAATTCTGGACAGCTGTCTGACTGAAAGCGTTTGGTTGATAGCATTCTGCTACCATAATTAGCTTAAGCTTTGGGTTAATTAACTTTCTACCTGGATATGCATAATAATAGCATTCTGCAGGAAGCCAAGAAGCTTTCAGTATATCAGCAGTAAAGGCTGGCTTTTTATTTTGTATTTCAGCAGCATATTTCAATTTCAAGAGGCGATTTAGCTCGGGAGCATCGTCGAATATTGTAGATTTTACTCCCCCAGCCAGATAATTCTGAAACAATAGGGGTGTATTATGTGGCAGAAATGCCATTTCTGAATGTAATTAAAGCAGATGAAAGCAATCACCAATTTTTAAATGCTTTTGTCTAGCATGAGGTCTACTTGTAAAAAAAAAAAAAAAAAAACCCATCAAGAGGAGAAAAGAGGCAAGAGAACCCCCAAGTCCTTATATAAGAGGCCTTTGAGACTGAAGTGAAGTACAACAGTAATTAGTCTTTTGTATGAATCTGCCGGCCATGGTCATGATTAGTTAAGCATATGAGAGGACTGCAGGACTGAATTGGTCTTAAGGCGGAGGGTGTTAAAGTCTATTTATCACCAGTTATCCTCACAGCTTTCCATTATCACCGACAACACTGGACGGGACCTGAGAACAGCCTAATTGTTCTGAGGTGGAGTGTTTTTATGTCAGACCCGTCACCCTAGTCACATTGGCATTCATAAGCAGCCAGACATTTCCCATCTACCTAGCCCTAATACCCAAGCTGTCACAACAGCTTTTACACACTACCAACGCTGGTGTGAAATATCTGAGGTGATGCATTTATCGTTTTTCTCACACGCGTGTAGTGTTGTGAATCAATGTCCCGGTTTCACGCTGCATAGCAGGATGGTAAATGCGTTCCCGGTTTTGGGCCCCGTTTACATGATGTCCTCGCACGCCGGGAACCATATCAGCAACTTATTCTTTTCCTCCATAATTTCTCTCTCTTTGTCTTTGTCTCTTTCTCCCTCTCTTATATTTAGTCTACCGCATAAGTTTATTCAAGTTCGATTTTTATTCTTTTTTTTTTTTTTTTTTGCTTTGCTTGATATATAGACACAACCGTGTGGTGAATAAAGTGCTTGCATTTTGGAACCAAAATGCTTTGTCATGCAAACAGATCTGCTGAGATATTGAATGAAATCACCAGTAAAGCCGAGGGAGACTTTTTAACGTAGTCCCTCTAGAACTTGCATGAATAATTCATTGTGTAATGATATTCAGATGATTTTTTTTTTGGTTCTATTTTTTTTATACCGTGGCCTTAGAATATTGTTTTGCATGTTGTGAAGTGTAGTACTCAGCTGCGTATTCATTAAGGTGCTGCTCCCACTGGCCCTGGGACCCATCTGTGTTCTATGCTTATGCCTCCATCTCCTGGGACCGCCCCAATCAGGCTGCATGTGCCATTTCCTGTGCAAACCAACACCTGTGCAACACACTACCTGTAAACTGCCCCATGCAGACGAGATGCTGACATTCACTCTGATGAAAATCTGCAAATGTTGTGGTTTTTAAAGCGGAACCTCCCGAGTGAGGACAGGAGCAAAGCGGGAGTTACCCCCGGCGGTAGAGACGGAGCTAAAAGCAGCTCCGCCTTTTTTTGTTTCTTTGTATTTGTTTGGGATTTTTTTCTTTTCCTTCCCTGCCGTCGACCAGGAAGTTTTTTTTTCTTCCAAGTAGAGGATTGTGCTTAGTTTGTTTCAGAAGTTGATTGGATTCGATATCTGCAACATGCAGAAGTGTACAGTGTGTGACATGCTAAAGCAATATGCAGAGAGATGATTCTGCTCTGACATCTTTGAGAGGAGTATGAGTCAATTATGCCCAAGTGTTGTTCTTGCTTATCTTCCTGCGGCACCAAACAAGGATTTAGTCAAGGATTTAGGGGTGATGGGGCGGCGGTGGGGATCATGGTAAGCGGTTCACAACAAAACACTCGAAACTCCTGGGAACGGGCACTGATTTAAAAATAAATTACAGAAGACGAAGCGCTAACACTCAAGGGCCCTCAGCAGTGCTGGCGTACACAGGTGAAGATTAGCCTCCTCGCTAATCAGAGGAACAAGGCAGTAATTTGCTCTGAACACAGACAGTAATTAGGACTTGGTGACAGTGGATTCCCATAATGCCTTTGAGCTTGACGTGGTCAAATTTTGACAGAGGCTATCCATGCAGGGTCACTGTCCCCCCCCCTCGTCTCCCGGCCCTCTTCAGCGGAGGCTCTAAAAGGTCCCTGCAGTTGCAGGAGATCCCTAATGTACTTTATGCCTCCCTCACTGGCTCCTCACTATTCGTATAATTGGAATCTCTTGCTGTGGCACTTGAGAATAGAGGCTAAAAACACTATTTGAAACTGCTCAGTAGTCTGTTGTAGATAAACATTGCCGCGTCGGGGTGTGGAATGGATACACTACATAATGGACTAAGAGTTAAGGCTCTGGTAATACATGCCTTCACTGACTCCTGTGGCTCGCCAGTTGGGAGAAGACCTAATTGTTGTGTGCTTTGTTGCCTGCTCCGCAGTATTTTACCACCACCTTTATGTATTGGATTGAGTGTTGCGGCTTCTTTGGCGGACATTCGCTAATAAGAGTTGCTGGATATCTAGAGAGCAGTTTATCCGGCTGAGTTGTTTTTATTTCAAAACAACAGAGCACAAAAAAAAAGGCGTGCGTCCCAGAACGGAATAGGAAGCGTTCTTTACAGCGCACCAGTTTACAAGCTCTCCGCTTTAATGGCGCAGTAGCTGGATAGGCATCTGAATGATCTTCATATGGTTGAACGAGCCGCGTCGAGCAAGTGGCTTACAATTGAATCACAGCCTTTGGCTCAGAGACTATCAGGATCTTGACATTCATATAGAGACATGCTGTATTTATTTTTTTTAGACAGTCATTTTTGGCCTTTTTCATGCTCTCCTGAGTCTTTGACGTCTCCGAGTTAAGTATCTGCAGCTATAAGGCTGAGGAAAATATTGGACCGCTCTTGGCCTTTTCTATTTCATCCTCTGACCCGCCGTGTTACCCATGATCGGTGAAGGAGAACTCTGGCAAGCTGTGTCAAAAAGTGACAGCCGATCGAGTCGGGATGAGCGCCATCACGCTTCACAGGACGGAGGCATGAGTTCTGAGTTTTTCCCCTTTTTGTGCGATATACCATTACACCCTTCGCCAGATTCCTTTCAATTAAATCCTATGGTTAACCTGCTTCATTCTTGTGTCTGCGGCTGATGGAAAAAGTCGTACTTGAAGAGTTGTGCAAGTTGAGATATGGAACAAGGAAGAAAAAGGAAATTGACAAATTTGATGTTTGGTATTCTCTTTTTGTTATTTTTGACTGTTTCTTCCAGGATAAATTAAATAACCCTCAACATTATATAAATGTTTAATTTATTCTTTGTATTAGAGTTAGAAATTGGGTAGAACTCCAAATAACTCCCACTTTACACGATGATGATTTATGGTAATTGAAAATTGATTTAGACAGGACCACAATATTAGAAATTTTCTCAAATCACAACCTTTTATCAGGGGAAATATTCCTCTTAGTGCAGCACATCCTGACTAGTTTGGAATTAGTTTCTTATTTCCTTACCTGCAATAAAATAGCAAGAACCGGAAGGACATTTAAAATTTTCTATTGCGGCCAAACGAGAGATAATAACTATTTTACAATAACCTAATTTAAATTGTTTATTCCAGCTCAAATATATTTGTTAAATGCAGTTATTGAAAGACTGTTTATTATCACCCATAATTATAATTATTGGCTTTATATTGGACACCTTGGCATTTATTACACATCTCTAATTTCTCTTTTGAAGGGCAGGGTTTGTAATGTCCCGGTCTGATCTCTCTCTAAAAAAAAAATATCACATGTCAGATGCTGCTTGATTTGCGAGTCATTGAAGCTGCTGGAAATGTTGCCGGTGCAGCAACATCTCCACTGGCCCTCATGCTCTTTAAAAAACAATTCCCTGTGGCACCCAGAGGTGACAGACTTCAGCTCGACTGATGTTTTTCCCACTTTTATTTATTTATTATGGTCTTGTTTACTGGCCATAACATGTACTGCATTGCATTAACTTTTACCACTGTCAATGTTGTATCACTCAGAACACCTTTATAGCTGGCACATCCATAACGGTGAGCTGAGGGGAGAGGAAAATTAGTCACGGTGACAAGTCTGAAGTGTGAGCTGGAGGTCAAAGGTGCCAAGCCTTAAGCAAAGGTGCTCTCGCCTTTGTCCAGTAGATTGTAAGGGCCTGCGGGTCCAACAGGAACATTTCCACACACAATATCCCCGAGCTGTCAGTGTGCAGCGGCTGGAACATCCTCTCGGAGAGAAAGAGGAGATGTGGAAGGGTAGAGGAGGTGGTGGTGGTGGGAGGAGGCGCGTCGGTGTGGAGGGGAAGAGGGAACAGTGGCCTGAAGATCCTTGCTCAGAGAAAAGAGAAGTGGGGGGATGGTGTGTGTGTTGGTGGGCAAAAGAGCTGGAGTGGGAGGATAGAGAAATAGAGAGGGTGGGGGGGGGGGGGGGGGGCTGGGGGAGGAAGGGGAGTGGAAGGATAGGAAGGAGAGACAATGACAAGTTGGGGCTGGCTGGGCACTCACCCATGCCGACAGAGATTGCCATGAGCCATGGCCATTGTTTGAGCGGGTCTCAGCTCGGGACCCGCCGGTGGGTTTCCGAGTTTTCACCACTGGGCTATAAACTGCTGTGTGGTTTATTTAGAAATGAGAGTATTTACACATTTTACTGTATTTACACCCACCGTTAAACGGCACCCAGGAGACCTTCATCACAGGGCCACAAACTAGCAGGCGGAGCATTTCCCTGAAAACTGACCTGCTCAGTCATAACACCCCAGTAAACCTCGGCTGCACGTGTCCAATATAAAATGTTGCTCCAACTGTGACCCGCAGAAGTGTAAAAACACTTTAGGGTCTCGGTGTTACGGCAGGCAGGAGAGAGACGGTCTGTGTGTTTAACAAAGTAAATGTCTATTATTAATACCATACAGGATAAGCCAATTTTGAAAAGGGGGCACTTAAATGCTGCTATTATTTATTTATAAGTTCTGTACACCAGTTAATGGAATTGGCGGCCAGCTTTAGATCCACACAGCTTGAGGTCCACTTTGCAGGAACGCACATGCTAAGAGAGGACCTTCCCAGTAGGGTCTTTAAGTGTCAAATATGGGTCAGTCTGCTCGCATTGACCTGGGGGGTGGTCAGCAACGGAGAGAAATTCAGCTGTTAAGTGATGCCAACTCAACCATCGGCAAATTCCTCCAAGCATCTACTCATGCTAAGATGCACGTCCAAGTGCATTTGGCTCTGGCCAAAAAAATCCATTTATTCTTGTCATGAACTGTAAAGTAGACCCAAGCAGAGTTGAAACTATTTGTTTAACGCTGCGCTCTTAACTTTTTTTTTTTTTTACGTTACAGCTGCGAGACTTTTGAAAACTCGTCTTTTTTTTATGCTTCCTCAAAGTCCTTTGACATAAACTGTAAGCGCTGTTCTTTATGACCCAGCAATGCTTTCTTTCATACTCCATAATGCTCCACTTCAGGAAAATATATATCCACTGCAACAGTTGTGTTTGTGTTTGCTGCATGTTTATTTTCTACAGCTTGTGTCTGTCTCTCGCAGCTCCGATATTTATCGCAGCCTGAATGCATAACTTACTCACGTTTTAAGCTGTTTCGCCACAAATTATATCATCTTGCATCTGGATCAACCGTGGCATGTTATTACATTCTTGCGACGTATTTTATCACTGTTCAGCCTAGGCGCGGGCATTATGATTGCTCCTCTGATCCCCACCTCAACTCCCCATCCTTCCTTATGTCCCTCGCAGGAGCGTCGAGGCCCCCCTGAGCTGTGTGGTCAACGATAGCCCGGCAGAAATGAGCCCCGAGTTGCAGCGCTGCGTTGAATGGCTCCAGGCGTACTTCAGTGAGCCGCGGACCACTGGGAGTCTCCCTCTCCCTGCTTTTCACCACCCGACCCTGCAAGGAGGTCTGTCGTGGATAAATATTTGCAGAGCCATGACTAGGATCAGGCTTTCACTCTTAATTGTCAGTTACATCACTTACACTCGCTGGCTCTCTGTGTTATAATGAAGTATTTTATGGCCGAGAGAGAGGGAGAAGCACGGGAAAAGCGAGCGAGTGGGTGAGCGAACGAGCGGGAACAGAACACAGAGCCGTAACTTGGTTCAGTAATCTGTGGCAGCTCTTACCACGCGTGTTAGTCTTGGCAAGCTTTTCCATGATTCTTGGCACATATTTGAAACTGATCGAATTCCACTCTTGACATTTTCAGACAGGAAGCTTTTTTTAATGACACCATGTGAATGGTGGTAAAGTTTCAATGAGCTTATTGTTGGCTCGTCCAGGCACCTCGGGCGAGTAAAATTGAAAGCACCCCGAAACGGACAATTAGCGTCACAAAAAAAAAAGCGAAACATATTGCCAGTGGTAGCTGTGGCTGCAGAATGAATGACGGAAGACGGCAAGTAATAAAAATGAGGAATTAATTTTCCTTTTTTCAGAGAAACAACTGATTCTCACAGTCTGACAGGTAATTTTGTAAACAACAAGTATTGCGCTTGTATCCATTTCATTTCTGCTCATTGCAATTTAACTTGAGATTTTTTGCAGACACACTTGTTTCGACCCAGAAGTGCACCTAAGCACATGAAAGCTCTAATATATGCATTTAACAATTGCGCCTCTCTTCCCCTGCAATCAGGCCTTAGTCGCTCTCTAATTTCATGCAGATCTGCAGTGCTTGAGTGATGGCATTTTCAATGAGCAGGTGCTCCATCGAGACCCTGTATACAGCTACGAGTCCCACGCTCCCGCAAAGGCAATGCAAAAATACATCAGGACCAATTACGATATCAACTTTCAGTGTGATTCCCTTCGCCACCAAGTGCTTGTGTACCAGCCCCAGGCTCTTTCAAATCGCATCTCATCTGAAGTCTTTGGGGTTTTAATTAAATTTCAGGATAGATGGAATTCTTCATTAGTACCTGATCTGAATAGGTGATTGTGCTGCGTTCCACCTCTCTCCCTCGCCTGTTGTTGTGGGGCTCAGTAAATACAGGTTTTAGGCTTGGATTGCTCTCAGTAGTCACAACCACAGGCCATGCCAGTATAAAAATGTTAAATGTGAGCATCAAGAGTATTTGTCTTTTGAGGGAATAAATATAAGGTTTCCTTTTGCTTGTTGATTCACAAATATTAAGGATTAGTTTTTACCTCGCCGCCGGGTGAAGATTCCAACTCGATCCAGTCGTGCAGTTTAATCAGGTCATTACGATCGGTGACGAGCAACTTTTGTTTGCGCAGTTATCTTGTGGGAGAAGCTGAACGCGACAGCTCTCTCGCTGTTCTTGTCATGTAATATTGAGTTGTGACCTTCGCTTGAAGTGTTGCCATGTTTATTTACACATTTCTGACAAAACAAGCCACTTTTCATATTAGCTGTCACGATATACCTGAGCAACAGCGGTGGCATGAAAGGAGATGCGAGGCGCGCCTTCTGACTGACTCTCATGTGCAACATCACACACGAATTTGGTCGTTGGAGGTAGAGGAGCGGCGTGTGCGTGCTCGTGGGCAGGTTATCTGTTTGTGTGTGTGTGTGTGCATTCACTGCCCCCCCCCCGCCCTCAAAAAAAACAGAGACACCATTATGAGTTCTTAAAACGATGCATATTCTTATCTCATTAATTATACATCCATATGTAACAGACGAGAGGATCTTAGTCTCGGTAAGCGGCACGGGGAATATTGGGGGAGGGGGGGGGGGGGGCAGAGCGGGGGAAGGGCGGTCTTCAAAGCCCAAATGACTGTGTTCCTGCAGGAGCCTGAACCCTCCCCCTGTGCACAGCGCAGGGCGAGATGAGACACTCACCAGGACTCGCCCCTGTGATGTGGAGAGGAATTAGGGAAATGAACGTTTTTAGAATATCGAATAATCAGAGAATCATCAGCACCCCGTCAGCCTTCAAAAGTATGGCTCCGTCAAGACTCAGGAGACACTTTGACTGGGAGTCAAAGTCTTGCCTCCCATTAGACACAAAGGATAATGAGGTGGCTGCATTTCCACTATTGTCTTTTTATTGTCACAGGCGACTGTCAGCTGAAAGTCATTTCTCCAAATCTATCACAGCTCTGGCTGATGGAATTTAGTTCATTGTTTTTTGTTTTTTTTTGTTAGTTGTGTTTTTTCTGCTTGCAAATTGCTCTCATATAAACCATTATGAGCAAATCAATCATAAATGTCAATAGCTTCATAATCCCCAGGTCTGTTCGATTTTACTTGAGGTCAGTCGGTCTCTACCTCTGCAGCGGCCCTGCCGCCTGGCCTCACAGTGGTAATGACCTGTGACATAATTATGGGATGTCTGTAAACATGTAAGTGGTTCCCCTCAAGTTTTATTTAAACAATTGACATCGCTGCACCCCGGTAAAGAGGTTCCTGACCCCAGACACACCATATTAGGCTCTTTATGAAGTATGGGACTCAGGGACTGCTCTCCAAATCATTGGTGGTCACCTTGAGTGACCCGCATGAAGTCTCTGTCACCAACGCTGATGAGGGCAAAGTTCTTTAACCTCTGCAGCAGTAGATAGCAGCACTAGACTCTGTTTTTTCTTCTTCCAGCAGAAAACACTGCCCATGATTTATAAAAGGTGTAAACAGCATTGTAGCTTGTTGCCCGACCTCCTCGCAGGAGAAAACACTTCAACAGCTAGCAAGACGCTGACTTTGGTTGCTTGTCATTAACTTTTGCATCAACAAGGATTTGTCCGAGCCACAGTCTGCCGTGAGTTGTAATCGCCTGTCGGTGACAGAGTGATATCAAAATGTTCCAATCACCACATGTGGCCAAATCCAAGCTTTATGAGGCAGATAATGCATAAAAGAAATTTCAGGGGTGTCTCTTATCTCCTCATAACATTAAGTCTGTCTGCGTAACAGCCCGTCATCTCCTTGACAGCATGATTATTACCTGAAAAATTATTAAACAGTACCTACGGGCCCTGTTCAAGACAAAGAACTCACATGGGTGCGCATCAATCAAATATATCCCCTTTAGGTTTTACACTTATTCCCCCCAGTTTAGGCAAATTGCCTTATTCGCATGGCTTTGTGTAGCGGAGAGTGACTATAAGGTAGCGAGGGAGCCTGGGGAGCATAGGATGTTCACTCTGTAGAAGAGAGACAGGGGTGTGACATGTTTTCACACAATGCCAATTTAGAAGGGTTTCTCATAGATCACTTGTCATGTGCTCTCTTAGACCAAATAAATGAGAGAGAATGGGAGATCACTAATTGAATTTTCATGACCGAGTACATGTATGTACTAGAAGAGTGTCACCCCCTCATGATAACAAGACTATTGTTCCCAATCTTGTTCTCTCGGCAAAAAAAAAAGAAAAGAAAAGTGTATTTCTGCGCGCTACACAAGCTCAGCAAGTCGCCGTCTGAAGGTTTCGGGATGCTTCAAACACTTTTCCCGCCCTTTTCTTGGGGAATCGGGGGCTAGACAAACACGTCTCTCAGTGGCCGCGTGGTAATCCAGAAAAAAAAAAAGATAATGCTACTGCTAAAGTGCTAATGGAATCAAAGCCGTTAATGTGGTCGGTTAAGCTGCGGATGATTTGAAGAATTCTGCCATTTAAGTGAAGATGATATAATGAATCTACTCTGAATAGAAAGCAATTAAAAGGACAAATTGGTCTGATTAACCTCAAAGTCATCCCACTGCCACAAATGGTACGCAACATTCAAATTATTATTATTAAAAATCTGGAGCAGATTTGCAGTCTTTTTGGCCTCTCTTAATCCTTTTAAATGAAGGAGCAAACTTTTTTAATTTTAGCTGTGACCTTTCAAAGTATAACCTAGTTTTTTTTCCCCGTAGAAATAATTTCCTCACATCTGCTCCTGTAGCATGTGGATACTAGTTCTGAGGTCAAACTGAGGGACTTTGATGCAGTCGGTTGTTTAATGAGTCTAATAAAGGAGTCACGCAGAGCCCGTTTGAGAGAGGAGTTGGACATCAAGCATGCGGTGAGAAGGGAACAACTATTCATGTCAGAATGTTGATTTATATTCAAATCAGCTATTTATTTCAAAGGTGCAAAAAGCTACATGGTGCTAAACTGTTGTCTTGTTGTCAGCCGCCTGGGTTCGAGTGATTTTTAACGAAGGACTCTCTCTTCTTCTGTTCTCTCCTCTTCCTCTCCGTCCTCTCATTCTGTGACGAAGATGCGTTCACTGGCCGCGTGTTGCAGGTGCTTCTGAGGGACGTGAAGCTCGGCGAGACGGTCTCGTACAAGCGTCTCGCCGAGATGGCGGGAAACCCCAGAGCAGTGCGGGCGGTGGGCGGAGCAATGAGGAGGAACCCGGTGAGTGTGGCTAAGACTGACTGACAGACGTTTCTCGTGCTGACTTTATTCATCAGATAAGGAAAGTAATTGATTTAATTAGGCTTTAATAACGGCTAAGTAGGAACCTGCATGTTGTGTGTAAACAGCAACACCGCCTGTAATCAGCGGTTAATTATTGATTAACTTGGGGGAGCAAATAAAGATTTGATAAGAAGTACTTTTATTATCGTTTTAGTATTTTAGCAACAATACTGTTAGATTACAGAGAAAATTAATCTTCGACTATTTTAATAGTCAAGCTAAAAATAATAATAATCTCCAGGTTAATGGATTATTAAAACAATTGTCTAAATTTAACTGCATGCTCTCAAATGTAATTAGAATTTTGAGAAAGAAGAACTGGTCTAGATACATTTTTGTTTAGAACAGTGTATCGTGCCGTAACTGTATTTAAACCTTCAGAAACACTTTCCATTAATGTGTGATATACAAATATAAATCAGTAAATAATAAACCACTAAATCATATAAAGCGGTTATAAAACAAAGTGTATGGTCACCTGTTTGCATTCTAATTGAATTACATGTATTTGCATATGAACACAATTATTTTCATCCGTTCCCTTTCCTTTTCCCGAAGAGGCACCGTTGACAGTTTTCTAATAAATTAATATTCTTAAAATAATCTCAAACCCTAATTGTATTGGATTAAGGTATCTACCTCTGTGAACGTCTTCCGACAGCGCAGTTTTCGGCTCATACCTTTTGTTCCTGTTCTCTCAGGTAAACGTTTGCTACAAATCTAAGATACTTTGCTGAGACCTGGCCTGCATCACTGCTCATGAATCACCGTGTACAAAATGGAGGGCTAGAGGGCAAGTGGTGTGTCTAATTTTGATCAAACCCTTTGATCAAAGCCCATTTAGCTCTGCCCATGTAGTGCTGTGGGCACCACCGGTGTGCTCTGTGAAGCAGGGAAGACTTCATGTACAGAAATGCAGCCAGTGAGATGCTCAGCCTCGTATGGGCTGGGAGAGCTGATCTAAATACTGCACTTATTCTTCCCCTTCTGCTTTTGTAATTGAAGTAGGAAGGAAAGTACTTCTGAGTAAAAAAAAAAAAAAAAAGCCATTTTAAATATACAATGAATGCAAGTAAAAAACATGTGCGTGTTTTACCGCACACTAGCTTCTTCCATATACTTTATATGTTACATTAGCCAATGGCATTGCTTCTGGAGGGCTGTATAATACCTCTCAGTCTCATGTTTTACACACATTTCTCTCCTTTCGTCAGGGAGGCTGGGAGCCTGAGCCCTCAGCTCCTGATACAGATCCAGAGTCAGATTGTCAGTGTCAATTACTTGTCAGTAGTGCTTCTCCACTCGGGCTTCAGCTGTGAAAAGCTCAGTGTGCTCAATCGATCCTTGCCTCTCTGTGGCACTTCTTCTTCACCAGGATTTGAGTATTGATAAGCCTGGTGTAGTGCTCTTTCCCCCCCCCAAGTGAGGAGGCAGATCCAAAGGCCTTGAGGGTACCCTGCACAACCTCCAAACCCGGGGAACAGTATTGATCAGAATATTCGAGCAGTATTTCTCTGTCTGCAAGGTTAATCTGGGGCTCGGAAAGTTTTATTGCTGTTGATATGGGAGCGGGTTTAATGATGGAGCTGAACTAAAACACACTGCACGTCCAACTTTTATATAAAAGGCTGCTGGTGCAACCATCAAGTCCGGAGAACTTGTCAGAATACAGCTACGATGCTGCAGCAGTTGTGTTGTTATTCTATTTAGTGTGGCAAATACAAATTGAGGGCAACATTTAGAGTATTTTAAAGGAAATAATTGCTGTGATTCACTTCAACTATTGCCACTCTTCTTGTTCGGAATTCACAATGATCGAAGTGTTTTAGGCATTCTTGTTTAATCTTTCTCCAGCCATTTAGTTTACAAAGAACTCGGGACCCCCCCTGGCAGTCGTCTGAAACAAGAGTAAACGCTCCACCGACTTCCTCTTTTTAATGATCACAGGGTTATCAGATCTTAATGTTGACACCCTCTCGATTGAATATTCATCCTGCTGGTGTTTTTGCCCATTAATTTTTGATTGCTTCTTTGCCTTGCACTATTAAAGAGTAAAAAAACATTTATACCCAAAGACTGAGCCATCACCCTGGATGTGGATTTGTGCAGGATCAAACCAGACACTTCTGGTGTTGCACAATGTTTTCATGCAGTGCATGAACATAAAAAAGACAAAAACACACGAAGTGCAGATTCATATTTTCTGCATGTTGCTTACTTTTGAGTCACACCGTTTCTTTGGTAAACCAGAGGTCCTTTAATAAATAATACATATCTATTATCAACGCCTCCAACTGTTGTGCTGCTGTGACGGTAAATGTCAACCTGAGAATAAAAAGGCAGTTTAATTTTTCTTTTATTTAACCTCCAGTCTGTATTGTGTCAAATATTAGTTCTTTTTTTGCAAACACATGACAGTTGTGCAGTAACATTATATTTAACTTAGCTGAAAATGTCCCTGTGCAACGTCTGCACTGAATTAATAATTGCAAAAATAGCATTTATAGAAAACACAGAGGAGAATATTTTGAAAGTGTCTCTGTGCAGAATCTTTTTTTTTTTTGCATATTTGCAAGACTTGCAGACATTTATTTCTTCCGAGCTGAGTCTTCTCTCTCCCTCCGACTGCGCCAGGTTCCTCTCCTCATCCCCTGTCACAGAGTCATTTCCAGCAGTGGGCAGAGTGGGCCGTACATGAGCGGCAAGGGTGACCACCTCAAACAATGGCTGCTCACCCATGAGAGCAAGGGACTGGAAGGCTAAAGCATGACAGAGGCTGACTGTCCTTCATTCAATATATACACACACACACACACACACACACACACACACACACACACACAACTCCAGTGTTAGTTTCTGTTCAAAATAGGGCCACAAAGTTTAGAGTGTTTGGCATACACTGGAACAACTGGATGTACTTGTGGATACTCAAACTCTTTTTTTTTTTACATCTAAGAATAGAGATTCTGCATAGTTAATGTGATACAGAGTTGTTGCAGAATTAGAATGTACAAAAATAACTTAAACAGAGAACAGTAGGAATTACAAACATATGCTCCCGTGGGTCTCCGTTGTGTTTGCCAGCTAGTGCTGGAATGCTTTTTCTAAAGAATCATTATTCCCTTAAAAATATGTCTCTCGCATTGTTGTTGTTGTTGTTATTTTTTTTTTCGAAGCAGAATTAGTCTTTGTACCTCTCGTTGGTTTTTTAATTTCCTGCCAAGTGAATGCTTTGTTCAACATCCAGTGATAAAGGCTCTGAATTTTACTGCTACAAAGCTTTGTAGTGAAGCATTTGTTTTGTCTTCATTTAGATCTCATTGTTTGCACTCGCCTTATAATCCACCTAGAGTGGAGATGTCTTATGCATTATATACCGTACGTTTGTTACATTAGACATGCGTAAAAAAAAAAACGTCTCAAAATGACAAATGTTTCCTTTTCATCAGTTTAATTGTCTTAATTTTAAAATTGTATTCATGTAGAATTTGCTCACTTGCTCTCATTATTAATTATGCTGTATGTCTTCTCTCGTCGCTCCGGCTCGCTGCATGTCAGAGCTTCTGCTTTATATTTCTGAGTAGCGTTTTCCATTAGAGGGCAGTACAGAACGGGAAACAGAAGTCAACATTTCAACCTTGAATTTATCCTGCACATTTAATCCGTGACTTAAATGTTTATATGTCATTTTATTTTCATTGCAATCTTCTTTAATCACTTTAGGATAAATTATTCTTTCTATGCGGAGAGAGCAGCAGTTGTATAACGTGCAGTTCAGAGTTAATTAAATAAAGTTTACACTATCTTGCTCATTTCTTCACAGTGATTTATTTTAACTTTGACAGTTCAGTCCTTTTCTTGCTAAATTCTCCTTCCAGGCCGACCCTTTCTTGGACACTTACCCCTCTCCCAGGTACCTTATTAATCCACGGCACAAAAATAACCTCGACTCTGACCTTTTTCGGAACCAATTCAAGTGGCCCTCGCTGAATACATTTGAACTTTGAAGCTTTTTTGAATTTCTTATTCCATCAGCTCCATGCAGCTGTCTCACCATGCTGCTGGACTCACTTACTCCGCCGTTAGAGCACCATCGTGGCATAGATGTTGAGGCAGCAGACAGGCAGATGAAGAATGAGACTCAGTCTTTGGTTTCACAGAGGGCTAATGATGCCTGTGGTGACTACAGGCTACAGTCAGCCCCCTAACGAAGGGAGCTGTGACACAGCCACAAGGGGTCCCATTTAAGATAGGCGTACTCTGAAGTGCACTGTAAGCACCCTCCTTTTTTTATTTTTTGCTTGTGGCTAAGTAAATTCTGAGGAATGCTACAAATTTTCATTCCAGAGATCCCCATGTCTCTCGGTATCAAAAAACAAATCCAGCATCAGAGCTTCAGACATACTGCAGTAATTACTATGTAATACCATGTAATTACTGCAGTACCCAAGAAGTGTAAAATAGTTCACACCTCTTATTCTCCCCAGTTTTATATTTGCACGGCAATGCAGTATTTATGGTATTATCAGCAGCTATATTATTATATCAGTGTTATTTTGTGTCTGGCTTCACTGTGTGCCTCTTCCGTATCACGCTGGCTCTGAGATTTAAAAAAAGGGAATTAGATTAAAAGAGGCTGAGACGATCTCATCATCCGCACTGTTAATCTCTGTGAAACCTTTAATTTTGGCCTAATATCTGCCTTCATTTTAGAGAGAGAGAGAGAGAGACTACATGAGCGCTCCATACTCATGCGTGTGCGTACGTCTGTGTGTGTGTGTGTGTGTGTGTGTGTGACAGAGAGAGAGCATGTGGCCATGCAAGTCGGTGTGCGCACATGTGTATGTCCATATGTGTGTGGGTGAAGTGGATGATATTGAGTCTGACTTCATAAATCACCCAGACACTGATAAACTCCCCATGCACCCACACACCGCTAATGGGCAACCCTTAAGGAGTGTGAGTGTCTCGTGCGGCGTTTGATTCAACATTTATTAACCCCCTCACACACACACTCCCTCTCTCCCGTACGACACACACTCATTTGAGCCCCCCCCCCCGAAAGAGCGAGGATATGGTTGGTGGCGTTCCCGCCGTTACTGTTGGGCTTTGACCTGGCCGAGCCGTATTAATCATGGCCGGTAGTAGTAAGATTCATTTTAGCGTACACAGCCGCAACAACAGCCTCTGCATTTGATAACATTAGTTCCCTTCTCATAACTTATATCCTGTCTCCAACTCCCCACTTCCCATCTCATATCCTGCCACCCGTCCTCATTATAGAACAATTTTCTGCCCCCACATCAAATACAAACACACTCTGTTCTTCCATCTCTTGCTCCTCATACATGTCAGCTCATAATTCTAATGTTATCACAACCTGCAACCCCCCCTTGGCACAATTCGTATAGGCTCAGCGGTGGGGTCCCTGCAGAAGTTAATCCTTCAGCCACATCAGTGACTCATAAATAGCTGTTTTTATCCTTCCTAAGAAGTTTGTGCACATAAAGAAATTAAGAGTTGAAACTTTTTCGCAAACTCGGCTGTGAGTCAAGCACTGCCGCTGCGAAGCCAGAGGAGTCTCCAGCATGCAGATAGGCATTGTCCAATAGTCATTCAGACAGATAGACGCAGGGCTAGATAGCTGGATAGACAGACATTAGACTCGGGCTCG
>NW_027180680.1:0-50000 GCF_040956055.1 Brachionichthys hirsutus | reverse complement strand
AAATGTGAGCCATGTTACCGTCTCAACAAAGCAAGCCAGCAATGCTTTTATTAGAAGACGTTTGAAATGTCAGTGATGTCAAAGCTGGCTTGTCTCAAAAAAGGTTTGACTACATCTGGGAAGATGGCCGTTGTTCTGATTTCCTATACAATTAATTTCCCTTCAGTGGAATCATCAGGACGCCAAAAAGTAAATACTCCATTTTGTTCTGCCAAACAGTCGGCCCAAGCGCTCAGGCAGGTCTGTCGATAAATTAGCTGTGCAGAAATGGTATTAGACGCAGAGTAATAATGCTGCTCAACCACCGAAAGAAACGATGCGTGGAAACAGGGGAGCTCAGATCGGAGCAGTTCTGCTTCACCGTGTTCCCAGCAACATGAGTTCCACCTCGCACTTGTAGTTTCAGGGAGGTTTACTTCATCGGCCCAGAAGTGACAGGAATGACGACGGACTGGTTGAGTTCCAGTTCGTTGCTTGTTTTACATTTTAGCTTGTCATTTTTTTTGGTTTCAATTCTGTGTCTCTCTCTCTTCTGCTCAGCTGCACATCTGGATCTGGATACGAATCCCATAAGGCCTGATCCAGAGGGGGAGAGCAGCCCCCCAAATACGGAGAATACCCTGAGAATGGAGTCTCCGACTAAAAAAGATCCAGACCGGAGACTGACTGCACCCACAAAAACTCACGCCATCGACCAATCACCTGGCTCACCTGCATCACCTGCTCCGAGGGCAAAACGGAAGGAGAGTAAAGGTAAACAAACGCAAATGCAGGATGACTCGTATCGAATTTACCCGGCTTGAAGAGAGATGGCGCAATTGCACATCTACAATCTCCTGCAGGTTCGGCAGTGCTTCGGTGTGTGAGTAATACTGACCACATGCCTTCAGATGTGAAGCAGAATCCGATAGCGCTTCTGCAGATTATCCTGAAGTGTTGGAAGAAGCAAGCCGGGGTCTGCTTTGGGCTCTAATGTTTTAGGCAGAATTGAATTAGAAAAGAAAATATCCTAGTGGAAAGCTAATCCTGCATTTATAACTGCCATCCACTGGTTCTTAATAAAAGTTGGGCAAAGGGAACGTCTGTAGCAATTCCAATTCAGTGAGCGATGCTACGAAGGCGGTTAGCTTGACCTCCTGGCACCACAGATTTATCTACAGTGCACAAAACCGCGCCAGCAGACCCTCAGGAATACGTTTGAAGGCTTTTGGAGTTTAAGCCTCTTTCCTTTTTCCCCTTTATTCTTCATTCTTAATCCATTCACTGCGGTCATGGGCTTCATTCGCTTAGCGTGAGGTGGGGATACCCCCCCCTCCGAGTCCCAAGCTTCCCCCTCCACTTTACCAATGCTTCCAGTTTGAGCACCTTTTATCACATTTCTTGAGTCGTTTGCATCAGACTTGAGAAGGAGACAGTGTGGGAGTGCGTATTTATTTGCCCATTTTGGTTTTGCGAGCTTTGTGCATGTGACATGATGATTAGTATGGCGGTGAGCTGCAAACAGCGGCAACACACGGCTTTCATGGTCCTATAATTATCAAAGTGGGTCAGGAGTTCTTCACGGTGCTGTGTATGATTCACACCTCTGACTATGAGACGTTGGAGAAGGACGAGTTATTTTGTGTTCCATGTTGAACCTCAGGTGAAGAGTTTACATGGTATAAAGACTGGAGATGTTCCAGGACTGGCACCGGTGTTTCCCATTATTTTTTTACAAACACAACACAACACAAACGCACATCACATGGCAGCTGCTTTGATTAATGCACATTCAGAGCTAATTTATTCGTACAAGGAACCATCTTGTTCAACCAACAGTCTAAAAAACAAAATTGTTCTACTTTTCCCAGGAAGTAGAACCAGCTGAATTGAAAGAACAAGGTTTGAATTCTTGAAACGTCTCAGTTCAGTGTTTACTTGAACAGCTGTCCGCCTCTGCCTTTTATTTTCCCAGCGACTGGTTCCACACGTTTGCCTGTGTTGGATATGTATTAATAGTTTAACAAAGGTTTTTTTTGTGGTAAATATAGTGCTTTATAAACGAAATGCTATGCTAGATTTATTGATTTATAAATAACACAACTCATCGGCCCTAAATTGTATTTATACTTTCTGTATCAAACAAATAACCCTCCAGGTTTCTAATTATGATGGACCCTTTTTCTCATCTCAGACGCCCTGAAGTCAGAAGAAAGACAGAAGCTTGCTAAGGAGAGGAGAGAGGAAAAGGCCAAATATGTTGGTAAGTGGAAACGAGCGGTGGCAAGACGAGCCGGTAATGTAGGAAGAGTGCGCCCCCTTGTGTTGGGGTGAAAGAAGTTGCTGCCTTACACCGAAGTCACATGCAAAGATCATCTCCAGCGTGCATGCCGAAAGAGAAAAGCGTTAATGCATCGGCTTATTCTTTTAATGCTATTGTTTGTCTGATTCATTAACACTTTAACTGAACTACACACTAAAAATATTGTGATAAACCTACTCACAGGTTAATATGTTCTCAACCTTTTGCAGTGTATCTCTCATGGTTCAGGATTATTTGCATATATATATACTAATTTTTGCTTATGCTGAATTGGTGCCAGATTTCTGTCTGACTCTGATGCTGGCGCCATGACAACGGCGGACTGAACTTTCTGCGTCAGTTGATATTGCATCTCTCTGCTCGTGTCCTTGTTTTTTAACACACGGCTGTCACGTTGTCACTTGGCTGCATTCGGCTGGCTGTACACTGCTTTGCATGATTGACAGTTGCCTCTGTCTTTTTTCTTACCCCCCCCCCACAGAAGAGCTCAGCATCTTGCAAGGTAAGCCACTCACCTATGTGTGTGGTGGTGGTGGAGGTGGGCATGTCCTCTTTTGATCATTCTATAAATGTATAGATAAAGGAGATAAAGTAGTTTGAGCTGGAGTTGGGCAATAAACCAAACGACATCCAGACACTTGGAATCCATGAGAAATAAAACTTGGCATAAACATCATCCCAATTTTATTCATATTCTCATTTCATATTTTAAAATGTGGTTTCAGATGCAGAGATCAGAGTTGCTGATGGATAATCACTAAAACTTTATACAATTCCTACATTGATTTGTGGTCATATTGCCCGACCCTGCAGCCGTTTGATTCATTCATTTGGTAGTGCGACATTAATACTTCACCAACAGGGGAAAGAGCAGCTCTCTGTCTATAATTATTTAATGTCCTCACTAGAGTCGGTCCTAGTGCTACTTGTCGGGACCAATCAGGGTCAGGAGTTGCGCTGATGGATGCATTTTGAAGCGGTGTTAGCTTAAGATGTTCAGAATTGGACATCTGTTCATAATTTTTAAAGCCCTGGTGCATAAATGATTGAATGAATGACAGAGAAAATAATAAATCTGTCATCACTGAGCTCACAATCAGTTTCCGGTTCATTGACTTTGATGAAGAAGTGTCAAACTGTGACATGCACTGCAGCAAATATGGCTTCAGCAAGTTGTTGTTGAAATAAAACAGCTTTTAGGTTCCCATTCCCAGAAAAAGAGCTGAACATATTTTGACCCCTCAAGCTTTTTTAGCAACTACCTGTCAGTGCAATCTGAAGACGAAAAGCGGTCGCTTTTGTTGCATCAAGTGCTTCAGAGAACCAAGCCTCGCCTCCTCGCAAAGGCTGATTCTTCACGGAGGTTTACTGTGTAGTCTAAAGAAATATGGAGACGTGTGTTACGCAGAGGCAGCTGCAAAAAAGGCTCTTTACACATTTCTGAATGGTGCAGACAAAGGAGAGGATTTCCATGTCAAAGGTAGCAGTTTATTGAAGCTGACATGGAGCCCTGGTTCAATTAGTGTGGTATGAAAGAAGCACAGTGTCTGTCTAGCTGGAAATGTCAAGTAATTACATACCGGTAAATATTTGTCAGAATACAAAGCACAATTGAGGTGAGGGGGGAAATCTGGTTGTGACGTAGTGGTAAACATCTTCAAGTAATTTTATTGAACATCCCCAAAGCTAACAAAATGCTTATAAAAAGGCTCACAACATGCGTCACGCTACTCTTTTAACTAACGGTTAGTGCGAACCTTACTTTGCTTACAGTGTGCTGAAAAGGACAGGGACGGAAAACAAAGGGGTCTTCTTTGTCCCTCCATCTTTTAGTAATCTTGCTGTCTTGACCTTTTTTTCTGTCCCGTCTTAGCTGCCAAAAAGAGCCAGTGGTTGGAGAAGGAGGAGAAGGCACGGCAGCTTCGGGAACAGCAGCTGGAAGGGCGCCGCAGGAAACTGGAAGAACAGCGGATCAAGGCAGAAAAACGGCGAGCTGCCTTGGAGCTACGACAGAAACAGAAGCTGGAGAAGAATAAAGTAAGTTTGGCTGACGACACTGGCTGTATTAAAAATTCATGCTTTATGGGATGCTGCAGCACTTCTGCATTGATCCTGTTCTGCATATAGCCTTTGATATAGTGGACATTGAAATAATAAATCTCTCCTGTCCTGCGTCCTTTCCAGGAACGCTATGAGGCAGCCATTCAAAAGTCCACCAAGAAGACATGGGCAGAAATTCGCCAGCAAAGATGGTCCTGGGCTGGCGGCGTAAACCAGAACCCCAGCCAGAAAGAAAGTAAGTACGGTGATCCTAAAGGAAATTCAAGGGTTTATAATGGTGGAAAGATGACTTCTCAATTAATCAATGATCATATTGTTTTATTTGGAGAGCACCAAAGATTTGCGACATATTTATTCAGACGTGCCTTTTTGCCTCGTGTCATGCTCCGTCTTCACACACCAGCACTCTCCGAACAGGCCGGGCTCCTCTTATGTATTTCTTCATGACTGTGTTGATCGCATAAAGTGAAAATGCTTTCAGCTGCTTATTTCAACAGTTGCTGTAAAAAGGGTTCCATCGACCAGCGGAAGACGGAATAATCCTTAATCTGAGTCGATGATAAAAGGGAATGGGATCACAGTATGTCTGACCGCTGAGGCTGGGTGATGGCATGGAACAGTGCAACAGTGCATCTCCAGTCATCCCTCCTTCAAACTCTGATTGAATTTAATCACCTCAGGATTTGTGACTCGCTAATCAGTCTCACCCTTCCTTCCTCCTTTACCAGCGTACCAGTCTGTCAAACGGCGGAAGTGAAAAGGCGTAAACAGGCTGCAGTGGCACGTCTGAGAGCTCAGGAAATACCGCAGTGTATCCGTCTTGGATGCCACCTCATCCACTGCTTAAATAAGCAAGGCCCACTCTAAAGCCAGCTTTAACCTAATTACCATAATGTTCTCTGAATCACGTCTGTCAGCATTTGGCAAAAGTGCTTACTTGGTTGCGTTTATTTAGCGAATATGAACCTTGGACAGAGCGAGTATTGCGCAGGGGTTCAAAGGTCTGCTTGCGTACCAGATGACGTCAACTTCAAAATGTTTCCCGGCAGCCTCTTTACCTCACTTGTTTGGTTAATGAGGTTATTTTAAGGTGCCTCCTCTTGTCCATTACCTTTGTGGAGTAACTTTAAACTTTAAAAGTTCTATGCGAGTGTGGTTAACATGTTTTTTTTTTAGAGTTGATATAGTAGGTATAAACCTTCGTTAAAGTTGAAGGATCATTTTACCAGAATCCCCCCCCCCCCCAAAAAAAATGGTTCATTTCCATTTGGAGTTTTTCCAGAAATGTAATTTGGTTTGATCATAGCATTAAAAAATGCAAGATATGAAAAAATAACAAGCAAAAAAAATGAGCTGGTGTTACATGACTGTGTCACCGGAGTTTTATCTTTGTTAATGTTAAAAACACTTTGCAGATCTGTAATTTACAACAAATACAACCAAACTGCAGTGAGCAAGCGGTGAACCCTTTAAAAACTGCAGCCTTGATTCTTTCAAGCACATTAAATATCACTTTGACACATTCTGTCCAGTAGATGTCTGCCAACACTCCTCAAGGACGGCTGGAGTGGACATATGGCGCCCTGCGTGTGTGTCCACAGTCCACACGCCGTAGAACACTGGACGTTGTTGTATGCACAGGGATTTACCTTAACCGGGGGTTGCACACGTAGCCAAGCCGTTACTTGTAGAAGCAGCATTCGAGCATGACCGCTATTCAAAAGTCCCCCCCCCGCCCCCCCTCCCTCGTCTCTACCATGTGACCCGTGTGAACATCTGTGTGGCGCTCTCTTGGCTTCTTAGGCAGATGCTCTGTGTCAACGGTCAACCTGCCTAAACACGTGGACTATGTTATAAACAAGCGACTGTCCAAGTCCTCTGCCACGCTCTGGAACTCCCCCAGCAGAAGTAAGGCAACATCTGGAATGCCCCCCCCCCCCCCCCCCCCCGCCATCATTCTACCAGCGCCTCAGAACCTGCCCCATTGTTGTTCCCTGTGTCTTCAGTTCTTTCCCTTCTGATTTCACGCCCTGTCTTGTGCTTGATGGTTGACAGCTGACCCATTTTCATCTTCCATAAACCACAATCACTGGATTTATTTTTATTATCTCTATGGTTACGGTGCGTCTGACATGCTTTCTCTGCTTGTATTTTTTACGTGGTTTGTTTTCAGTGCATTTGGTTTTTTGCACTTATTTGGTTGGTTCATTGTGTGGTGGTCAATTCATGTGTTTGCACAGTCACTGAATTATTTTGTGATTGTTTTCATCATGTTCTCGGGATGTTTTCTGTTGTCTTGAATGTTCTATCGTCTGATGATATGGAGGTGGGTGTGAATTATAAATGACAATAAGCCTTCGTCAGTCTTTAGAATGAATGCAGTTACAGTGTACTTCTGCGTGAGAGGAAAAACATCTGAGTTTAAAAATAGTAGAATCAGCACTTTATAACTTATTCTGAAAACTTGCCTGGAGCAGAGACTGTTCCAGATAATAGATAGGTAACTATCTCTCTTGTTCTCTCCTACCGCAACACAACTATGCAATCTGCCTGAGAACATTCACTGTTACATCTTCCTGTTCCTCGAAGATAAAGCAAAAGGTGTGTCCCTAAAAAAACAAGAAAAACAATGCTGATATTCTTCTGATGGTGCACTTTGGGCTTTAGCTCTAAATAAAACTGGATGTACATAGATAAGTATTTCAAGTATCTGGTTCGAGCACAACACAAGGCTGCTGAGCTCTATTTTTATATTCTCTTTTGGTGACAATGAGATTTGTTCTTGGGGTTTGGTGTATTTGATTGGGTCTTCATTTCCTGCTTATTATTTTATCTTAACAAGGACTTTTTGGTTTTAGTATTTCAATATGGGATTTCAAATGGGATCAAATATTTCAGGTTTGACCTTGAAATGGATTTTTATATTCTAACACTCAATTTCTGCTTCAACTGAGGACATAAATCTAAAGGCTATCTTTCAAACAATAATAAAAAAAAAAAAACACATTCATTTCTGAATTTGTTCTTCGAACCTGCAGCCCGTAGCCTCGCACTGAGCCCGTGGGAGAGCAGTATAGTCGACCGGCTGATGACGCCAACGCTATCTTTCCTCGCTAGAAGCCGTAGTGCTGCCAGCGTCCTCCCAAGTGGCAAGGATGGCCGTAAGTTGAAAGATTCATATTTGCACTTGTTGCACAGCGAAAATATTAAATAACGAGAATGTATGAATGTTGGCCAACTTCTCATCCTCTTTCCCCCAGACTCTCCTCTCTGCCCCCGTTCAGCCTCGGCCAGTCCCCTCACCTTGTGCGTTCACCAGCCTCACCATCGCTGCTCCGACCGCTGGAGAGTTACCTCCAGCACTCCAGACATCACCCAGCGGCATCACAGGCGGAGCTCCACACCCGTAAGTCTGTCGGGTCCCGGCGAGAGAGAGATGGTGACCACACCAGGCTTCCTTTTTTCTTGCAATGTGCCGCGCTCTCCTGGTGCAGTCTGGTGAAATGCACCTGGAAGCGCTGAGTTTTGTTCCTTTTGTTACACAGATGGATAAAAACAAGAAGGAAAAGAGAGACAAGGAGCGTGAGAATGAGAAAGAGAAAAGTGCCCTCGGGAACGAGACGCTGAAGAAGAGACTGTCTCTGCCCAGCATGAGACGCAGAGCCGATCCAAGGTGAATATTTAATTTCAACTCATGTTCAGTTTTTGACCATAAAAATTGTGTGTTTTTTATGCTTGCTGCCAATCTTGCAGTAAAAGACCTCTGTTATGATGATAAATTCCCTCCTGACTCATTTAACAAAGAACCTTTAACACCGCTGATCACATATTTCCCATTCAGACCGAAAAACAACATAATAAACGTGTCTTGATGAAACTGTCGATACTTCAGTACACATTGTGGCGGCTTGAGGCATAATGATGCGCAAGATCTGGTTTGCCTAGCTACCTTTGAGCCAGCTTATTTCTGGTCACTAGCCAGAGCGACCATGTTTACGGCTGCAAGATAATAACTACATATTTTTCTCGCTCTGATGGAGTCGAGGCAGTGAGTCAAAGATCCCGGGTTGTCTGGCCGTTCCTCTCTTATCCCCCCGGGGCTGCAATAAGTGACTTCTAAAAGTCGACAAAGAGCTCTGCTGTTAGCTGACAGTGCAGTCGCTGCCCGCGGACAGAAGATAAAGTTTTCTCGAGCATAATGGGTGCTCCTTCTCGATGTTTTGTATTAGCAGGACGCTGACTGGTGATGCAACGCTGAGCAATTTGCCTGTTGTGAACCTTCTGGCTGAAGTCGGGTTTCTCTGGCGCATCTGTCCATGTCTGAAAGAACAATGTGTTCCGCTTTGGTGCGAATCCATGTCCATCAGTCTTATCGTTGCTTTCCAGTCCCAGCCCTCTATCCAAACTGCGGACGTCATCCCCAGCCAAGCCCAAGGGCAGAACTGCCTCACCCAGCCCTGCTGCGTCCCCCAAACCGCTATCCAAATGTGGAAGCCCGTCGACCCCAAAAGGTCGACCCAAAAGAGCAAGGACCCCTGCTCGGGTGGACCACCGCACCTCCTCCCCCGCCCCACTGGAAAGAGTGAGGGAGCCTCGCAGGCCCGCCACTCCAGACGAGAGAAAGGGTGAGTTCCGGGGTCAATGTCGGCTTCAGCATTCTCCTTTTAAGATGTGAAAATCATCAGAAAAGGCCGTTGAAGATATTAAATTCTTGCCGCAGGGGGCTCTCCGACAGTTCCCAGAACTGTTTAGTAGTAAACTCATCTGAACTACGGATGGAACATTTGGTCAATGCCTATTATCAAATGATTAAAGTTCCGTGATTGATCGGGCTCTCACCACAAAGCATACTCCTGCCAATGATGACCACAAACGTAAAGCTGGGACACGCTAGTTAACGGAGCGAAGACGAAGTATCCTGCGCTTTAATCTGCATTTCAGTTCAATAGTTTATTAAACTGCTTGTATCTGTTGAAACAACACATCTTGAGTTAGGGTAGTTTTCCTCCAAGAGCCTTATCGTGTGTGGTTTTTATTTTTATTATATGAAATATATATACCCACAAAGTTGTTCTTGGTCTGGATTGTTCCCGACATGAACATACGAGTGGATTTAAAAGTATTCCTTTCAAGAAGTACAAAGACTACCATCAGGCTTAATTAGCCACACACATCTGCTAGAGCTGCATTAATCAGCCTTAATTCTATAATCACACAGTTGTCAGGCTGAAACTGTGGCTGTTTTCAATCTCCAGTTTCTGGAGACAGATGTGTGTGAAAATCGACTGAGAGACTCCACAAATAATCTCTTCTGCTTCATGCTCTGTTACTGTCACTTCAGCTGTTGCCTCCCCCCATGCGTCATCCACCCCACCCACGACGTCTGCAGCCGCTCCCGCACCTGAGTCGGTCCACTCGGCTCCGTCGGGCCCTGCAGCATCACCTGCGCCCTCTGCGTCGTCCAAGCCCATGGCCGGCACCAACGACCCGGAGGAGGCGGCTCGGATCTTGGCAGAGAAACGCAGACAGGCCCGAGAGCAGAGGGAGAGGGACGACCTGGAGCGCCGAGAACAGGAGGAGAAGGAGAGGTCAGAGGAATTTAAACACAACCAGACAACTGATTTGGATAAAAACAGGATCCCAGCGTCTGAGCCCTCACTCCACCCCGGATGTCTGCAACCATTCAGGCTTTGATAGCTGGTTGACTGATTCTTCACCACCATCTGTCTCTTGTGTTGACGCTTATAATCCCATTTCCTGACATCATTTGGTTTCCTTTTGTTGTTGCTTCAATGTCAGCGCAGTAAATATGGTTTTAACTAAAGAGGAAATATCCTTCTCCTCATCCAGAAGCTTTTGGCTCATGATTTTTTGGCAATTATTTATCCTCAGTCTTGCTTCAAAATTCTGTAGGATACTGAGAGAGGAGAGAGTAGCGAGGGAGGCGGAAGAGAGGCAACGCAGGGAGGAGGAGGCCCGTACCATGGCGGAGGAGCAGCGAAGGAGGGCTGAAGCAGATCGCCTGCGGGAGGAGGAGGAGGCTCAGGAAAGAGCCAAAGCTGAGCAGGAGGAGAACCTTCGCCTGCAAAAACAGGTATGGTGGAGGATGAGTCGCCAACATGGACAGGAAGTTCCTAAAATAATAGACGTGTTTAGGACAAGCAGAATAATTACTAGCAGCCTTAAAGTGAAACAGAACTTTGGCCCTTCATAAGAGTATTTGTTTAACTTGCTGACGACGAGCTAATATCTGATGGATCTGTTATTGAGCACCCCCTTGTGGTCATTCACAGAAATGATGCTTGAGAACACTATCTGACAGTAATGCAAATCTTAAAGTATTGCATTTCACTTTTACAGGGTTTGACGTGGGTGTGAATGTTAAAAGTAGATCTTTGTATTCCTTTTTTTTGGCTATAAACAATACTCAGTCAGCATCCACGCCCCTTGTTATATAAAAAGTTATTGTGGCTAACTTTTTTTTCACATTCTGCCGGCATTAAAGTTGTGGTTGGATTCCTGCCTCTGTGTGTTTCAGAGAGAAGAGGCTGAGGTTAAAGCCCGGGAGGAGGCGGAGAAGCAGCGTCTGGAGAGGGAAAAGCACTTCCAGAAGGAGGAGCAGGAGAGATTGGAGAGGAAAAGGGTAGGGCAATGAGTCTGAGCCTGGCACCATTGTCCCTTCGGGCAGGTTTTAAAGCAGGAATGAGCTTTAACCCGTTTAGAAAAGTTATTCTCAGTCCTTTAAGGGACTATTCTGAATAAATACCCTTAAATTGACAGAAAGCAATAAAAGTCAGAGCATTCAAGCAGTACATTTAGGATGAGCTCTCCTGCCTCGCTGGCGGTAGCATATTATGGGGTCTGTACATTCCGTGGTCTGCCTTTTGACATTAAGCAGTCTCTGAAACCATGATGAATGATGTTTTTGGCTTATGCTGGACTGTCTGTCTGCGTGCCACGGTTTATCAGGGCTTAGACCATATGGAGCATGAAGATATATAAATACAAATAATGGAGCCCTTGCTGTGTGCGGATTCGTGCATAGCCTTGCACATGTGTGTTCTGTGACCATGGCCACCTATTCAAGAATGCAGCCCACACGCTCACGCCTCTATATGCTAGCTAAGCCTTTCTTTCCCCCTCTTTGTTGCTTTTTCCATGTTGGACTTCTTATTTAGGTATGCCAGGCCTGGCTAAGCCAAAGTCGGGCTCTTCCCTAGAACATCATAAAGTACAGCATGTTCTCTGTCCCAAAGACTTGTCTTTCGTCACACTGTAACATTAATACCTCAACAAAAGGGATTGTTGTGTTCTGTGGGCGCAGGTGGTTTAAAAGTATCCTCAAGAGTGGCACCATTAAATTATTATTAGATGAGCAACAATCTCTAGTTCGGAGTTTTGCAGCCAAACTAAATACCGAACCCATGAGTGTGTGAGCCGTCCCTGAATAATCTTGGATTTTCACTTTAATGAGTGGCAGCTGCAGTTACGGTGGCGCTATCTCAGGCTAGTCATGTCCTCACACGAAGGTCACATGTAGTATCAACCTTCTACGTTTAAAAGCACGCAGGGCAGTTTTGTATTTTAGAAGAGCTTCAGCATCTCAGCTGTGTCCACTGTCCATTGTTCAAACTCCAGTTTCTAGAGACAGTCAGGCACATCTGCCCTGATCCCTGGCCGCTGTGTCATAGAACATCTAAGACGTAGCGGTTTCCCTTCGTCTTACTCGTATCTGTCTTCCATCAGCGTCTGGACGAGATCATGAAGAGGACACGCAAGTCAGATGGGGTCGAAAAGGTTTGAAAACTGCTCAGTTTTGACCGGAAAGAGTCAAATTTTGAATGTTTGAATGAAAACACGTTCCATCTCCACAGAAAGAAACAAAGTCATTCCCTCTTGGACTCGATGACAAAAAGACAGAGAGCAGCAAAGGTAAACGGGAAACAAAAAGCCTAAACTGGTCTTTCACAGGCTACTTAAGTGCCTGAAGGGAATCTTTGCCAGCTACAAGCCTTTAATCTGAAGGAATGATTAGGGGTAATCATCCTAATTGAATTCCCATTGATGTGTGTGGACACACTCCACCTATACTATTTCCTTATGTTGGAACAAACAAATCCACGAACTTTCATTCTTATTTTCTACATGGGTCAGCTGTGCATTCACCCATTTGTGTGTTTTGTGCAACGTTTCTGCCTTGTATCCCTATCAGCGAGTTCTTCCTCTTTGTGCAAGAGGACCCATGTGTGCTTGTTAGTAGAGCCGTGGGAGGAAGAGTCAGCTCCGTGGTCTTTATCAGACCTTTGACACAAGTGATATTCCGTCATGGACATATCCAGTCTTTCTCCAACCTTTAATTGCGGAGAATCCTTCTTATCAGAACTCTCTCGAGCAGATGTGCGCTCTGTCCTCCGGGTGGGAGGTAAAGGGGATCGATGTGGTATGCAACATATGTTGTTGATGTCAAACCCCCCCCCGATGCAGGAAGACATTAGCGTGCCACTGATGTGGTTCGAGGTCTGGCAGGAGAGTGGAGATCAGTTGCCACCACAGCATCTCCTCGGCAGAGCCGATCCAGGATCTTTGGATCTGGACGGGATAAAAATGCCCTGGGATATCTGGCATCACGTTCCCAACTATCGCCTTATTTAAACTTTTCCCTCCGCAAAGACTTATACCCTTGAGATTGATGCTATACAGTGGGTTTTGGATGTTGATGTGGGTGTGGATAATTCACAATGGATGAATGGCTGTTTTACTTTGCTGCTTCTAGCATCTGCTGACGATGAGCCGAAGCCAGAGTTCAACATGAGAGGAAACGGACAGAGCAATGACGAAGAGAGGTAGAACTACACGTCCTTTGATTAAATCCATGGCAACATTCCTTTATCGGTGCAATCCCACCATGAACTGTGTAAAAGTTGTGTGCCAGAAACATAATTTGGGAGTTTGTGTGTTACTGTTGTAATCCTCAATGGAAAACATAAGCAGCTACTATGACACTGCGGGGTGGGGTGGGGGGTGATTTGGTTTCTTAAAACGTTTACTATATTTGGCCATGTTTCTTTAAATGACTTCTGTAACGGGACGGTGGTGGGATGACTCATGGCGTGAGTCACTCTGACCCATCGTAACTACGACCACGTTCTGCTGTTTACCTTGTCCAGCAGCCCTTCATTCCAAGCAGTCAATGGTGTGCAGCCTGCGAGGCACGAAAATGGCCTGTCCCCCAAAGGAGACGCCGCCCACTTCGGAGACATTATCCATCTCGCAAATTGCGGCAACACCAATAACGGAGCGCGTGAAAAGTCCGAGAGCGGCGTGGCCACCGAGCCGATCCTCTCGTTTGAAAATGAGGATTCCTTTATGAAGAAGGCGGGACCCATGAAGCCTCAGCATGTTGCAGGTATGGTTTACGGCCTCCGTACAAACATGACGTCATAGCCTCGTTGGCAAAAATCTACTATAAATACCGAATCACACGATCCATATGACCCAACAGAACATGCAGCGCAAGTTACCATAGTTCACCCCAGTGAAGAGAGGGTGGCGCAGCATGGACGCCGCGCTTACCCTCACAATGGGGGGGGGGGGGGGAACGGCGTATGGAAGGATGAAGAGAAGCCGGGCGTCTGTATCCCGGTGACAGCTTATAGTCAGCAGCCTCACTGATTTGGGCCTGCTCCCAGTGAGGAATTCCTCGAGTGTCTGAGGCAATGAGGAGACTCTAAGTGTGACGCTGCCAGCGGTTAGAAACAGGACTCCAAAAGCAATAAAGCACCATGTTACCCCTCACTTAACCCCCCCCCCCCCCTGGAGCGGCAACGTCAGCAACACCTTACTCTCTCCTTCCTGCTAAATTTTAAACATCACCAGAGAGCCTGAAGACAAGTCAGCGGTCAGAAATACCGAGCAAAGCAAACAGGGTATAGATAGGTAACAGATATATCTGCCATCCATTTTTAAAAAATCACATTTTAATTCTTCCTTCACGTCATGTGACGACCAAATCCCGCCTCGGCACAGCGAGCATTCTCTCGCCTTATATCTGGACACCGGAGACGCCTTTGACCTGGCAGGGCATTTAACCGCGAGGGGCTGTGATTGGCGAATATTGATATGCGAGACTGATTGAATGTTACAATGTAATTTCATCGGATTTATTTTGAGGCACACGTCCAGCGTTTATTTGAACGACGGCGCGTCGGGAGTGTTTCCTGTCTTCAGCTCACATTTGGCCTTGTCAATCACAGGATTCAGATTCGCTTCACTTGATTCATATTCAACATAGGACTCTAAAAATGCATTTGCATTACCCACACCTATACGGGACAGTAAAGGTTTATGGTCTGTAAACGTCTTTTGCATTTGGTAGTTTTACCAGGTTAAAATAGACGGTGACACGACCCCCCCCGACACACACACACACACACACACACACAGTGGCTATGAACCAGACTCGATTTCACCTGTTAGCACAAGTTGATTAATCCCCACTGGCTGCTGACCTTTGACCATTTTGCTCTCTCTCACAGAGGTCCTGTGACATATCCCCCCGTTGAAGTGCTCATCAAATTAGGCCACTGACCTTTCTCCAACCCTGGCCAACAGTTGAGTCGGGTTGGGGGGGGGCGACCATGTGACCCTGTGTCAATCAGCCAACGTTTCCCGAGCCCCGAAATGCAAACGCGCTTCTCAAAAGACAAAACGGGCCAAAGAAGATGACAACCAAGCTTCTGGACAGACATGAAAAAAATAAGATAAAAAAAGACAAGAGGAAGTGTTTCTGCATGCAACACAGGCGCATCAGTGTTAACGTTCGTAAAGATGTTTGTGGCACAGATTAGAAGCACCTTCATACTCGACAGTCATCTTTTTGGGACATTACACTACAGCTGAGTAATTATTACAGGAGGATGAACAGATTTTTTTTCTGTTCTTTAGTTATTTAACTGGAAGATAGATATATATATAAAAAAAGACATGTGAATAATGTAAATTATGTCTGTGTGATAAAGAAAGGTGGGGGGGATGGGTTTCAGAATCCAAGCTGCATTAAAGGGAGTTTTATGCTACTCTGTGCCGAGTAGGGCTTTTAAGTAATGCCTGGGTATTTAACATCCTGGTCTGTAAAAAGAAACCTGTAACAGATTTTTTTGTAAAGGTAACAGAAATCTGGAAAGAGATGTAAAGTGTATGTTTTCATGTGATGGCTTCTTAATGTGTGCAAACTTACTGTGTCTCTGCTATGATGTCCAACATTGATTATGAAACAAGTCATAGACCCCCCCCCCAAAGGGATTAACTCGGCTATTTAACGTTTAAAGTTCACACGTGTAAGCGTTACAGCTATTTCTTTTTGCAATAAAATGCCATGGACTCATCTGTATTTGAACTGCTGGTGTATATCCTGTAATTATTTTTATGTGTTCTGAGACGGGGGTGGTATCTAAAGTCTGTGGCTCTCTTCCTCTGGGATTGTTTGTTGGAGGAAAACGTGATTCACATCATCTGAAGTCAATATTAAAGATCCGACATCCAAAACAGACGCAGGAATTTATTCCGACGGAACGCTGTGAAGGACAAAGTAGGCGCTAACCACGGGAAAACGCTTTTAGAGGTGGTAGCAGATGGTCTTACAAGTTGGTGTTCGTAAAGGACTAGTGCGAGTTGGCTCAGCTGTCCCTTTCAGTTTGGGTCTCCTTTTACGGAATCCCTACAGCTGGGGGGGGGGGTGCATGCCACTATCGTCCGGGCTTCTTTCACTATTCATGTAGTGAGCGGGAGGCCTGGCACACAGCTTCCAGCCCTCCAGGCAGCTTGTGGGGCAATATAAACACAATTTATGCCCCCCTTCTATCAAACCTGCCACTCAGATCACCATGTACATCTTTGTGTGATAAAACTGATTTATAGCTGCCTCTCAACTGGAGCAGTAGAACTTCACGCTGTCATGGAGGACGGCTGCCTCACCTGCAGAGGGTTGTTATGATGCAGCCGGAAAGCTCCGGTCAACGCATTCAATTTTTTTTTTTTTATACAAATTGTCTTTTAGAGAAGAATGAACAAACCGAACGTTACGTGTGTGCAGGATTTAAACCAAGAGTACAAAGTACAATCTGTGCTGTCCAATCGTCTAACGTGGGGGGAACCGGTGCTTATTCTGAACGGCCTCAGCCTTGCCATGTTCTTTAGTTAGCTTTAGCAAACTTTGCCTCATATAACTAAAAAAATCTGTCTTCCCGGGTCGCTTGAGAGAGTTGTGAACTCGCGACGACACCTCGTTTCATCGACACGACCTGGTGGGCCTGTTAAAAGCTGCGTTCAACAACCCCACCAGAGGGTGCAACGCTGCAGCTCGGAGGTGATGGATGAGTGTTTCCACTGGTTGGGTGCCGACTCCAGGTTGATACAACTTTATGCCAGCAAGGAAATCAATCAGGCACAGATTTCATCATTGTCTACATGAGAAGAAGGAATTAGGTCTATCGAAATGAACGCCCCCCCACCCACCGTGTAGTTCTGGATGTGGCCGGTCTGACAGTCAATCCGTGGTAATGTGTCCTTCTCAGCGGGGACAGAGGATTAGTGGGGACTATTTTTAGGGAGATGCCAGCAATGCAGTGCAAAGTTACAACCGAGTCGTGCCAAGTCGCTGAATGTATTCCCACAGAATAAGAATTGAGCGTAGTCATTTCTGATTGGTGACCCAAAAGTCACAAATAAAGGGTTGGGCCCGTCAGGATTTAGTGGCCGTCAGCTGGATGGTCCTGATATAGCTTTGCCAGCCGGTGTCACTTTGATTGATGGGGTGCATCAATCCCCCCAGCGATTGTGTTGACGGGTAAGCAGTGTCTCTACTCATAACCATATTTTTATTATCTCCCTCGCTCATAAAAAAAGAAATAACCAACATCCTGTTGTGTGTGAAGACTTTATGGCCATGCTTGTCTCTGCGCATGAGGACTGTGAGGAATCTTGTGGAGCGGCCGCTCAGCCCCCATTTTAAACAAGATAGAGGGGTCAGACCGGCGGCTCTAGATAAGACCTTTGTTGCATTTTGTTATTCTCATGACTCTTCGCCGGCCACGTTGGCACTGTCTTTATCTGCTCGGCAACAGTCCGTCTTAAACACAGCTGCTCTCAGATGGCAGCGCCATAATGAAAGGCTTCGTAACAGCTGGCACCCAGAGCAAGACTGTTTCTTGACCCCCCCCAGAAGAAGGCAACCTCGCAGATATTCCAACGGGAGAAGGCGAGACCCCCTACAGGGCCTCGATGCCCCCCCAGGTGTTGCACAGTGAACACATGGCCTGATGTCCTATCAGGAGTTGTCGCTAGGGACGGGGCAGCAGCTGAGTCTAAATAGCTGCTGGATCATTGTCACGGCCCGTTGGAAGTGGACACTCTTTGATGAGGTCCCCCCCCCCCGAATGTATTTAATGGCCTCAGTGGGACACAAAGTTTAATCTGGATACAAAACGAGCAGCTCAGAGGAAGTGGGAATAGATTTATCGACAAACCCTCATTTCATGAGTGCGTCTGCTGGCCGCTCATTGATAGTGAGATATCGGGGACGTACTGCATGAGAGGCAAACCAGTAATACAGAAATATGGGAAAGGGGTGGCCCCCAAACAGCCACTCGTTCGCACATCTTACAAGGGTAACGACAAACTCCTTGAACATCCCATGGAGGTGTACTGTAAATACGATTCACCCCCAACACACCAAAAGCATCGTAAATGGTATGACAGCTCGATGTCATTAATTAATGACGTTTGATGACCCCAAAAAAAGACCAAGAGAAAAGCTAGACAGTTCATGTCAGAAGTCTGCTTTTCTTTGAGGACCATGGATCTCTGCAAAATGTCTGGACAATCCAGGAAATACAAATAGGATATTTAAGGCTCCACCAAACTAGCGGACCAACCAACATTGTCCTCAGAGCCACGCCGCCGCTGTGGCTCGTGGCTTAAAGGCAGTATAACCAACTGCGCCCAAGAGGTTTCACATTTAGTCAGCGAAACGGTTTTGATTTCAATCTTGTTGTCTCTTCATCTTGAAGCTGACAGTCTTAAAGTATCGGTGCCGACGTCCACACGGAGCACAAGCAGCTTCAATTTTGCCAGCTTGCAGCCTTGGTTATTTTCAGTTGGTGGGATAACTGAGAATTAATCCCTGTTGCCCACTCGCTGCCAAGTCCTGCAAGGGCCTTCGGTTCGCTCGGTTTTTGTTTTGTTCCATTGAGAAGAGAGAACTCAAAGGAAGGGAAAAAGAAGCCGAAGTTGTGCCAGGAGGAAGCGTGGCATCGTCTCTGCAGTTGCCGTTTGTTGGTGTTGGCACAGCAAAGAAGAAAGCCTATAGGAAAACAGCCAGTGTTGCACCGACACCTCCTGCAGAGTCACTGTGGAAAGATCATAAGTAGAAGAAGTTCTAGTAATAATGAGATAAAGCTGCTCAGGCTCATTTTCTTTCTCTTGGGAGTTTCCGTTTGATTTAACGGCAGATGCAAAATTGGAAGGAGCTTTTGAATTACGGTATTTTCTCATGATCTCTGTGCCACAAAGGTTGGAGCGCTCAAGACATATTTTCCAAAGTTGTAACACGAGGAAGTTTTTCCTATTAGGAGAATACGCCTTTAATGGCATTTTTGTTTGATTGTTGACAAGATTACACAAAACCTAAAGAGATTTTGTCAGATAAAAAAATAATTATTGTTTTTTTATTTTTTTTATTTTATATTTTTTTTTTTTTTTTTTGGATAAGCGGGATATCAGGGAAAAAACAATCCATCAGATTTTTATTTTGGAGGTGAATTCTTTATCAGTGCTGAATAGTAACAATTTCAAGATACCCAAAAGGTCATTTATAGTGCTTACCTTGTAAATTGTTGCTGTTTAGAATTTTTATTACCTTAATTTATTTTGAGTATTATTTTGACCTACTTATTTCTAGATTGGTACCATTTTATTTTAAGATTATCTTGCTGCATGGAAAGTTATCTTAATTTGAATCATTTACCTGCTTTTATTCAGAGCTTATTTCTCGCATTTTATTTATTTTTCTTTTTACAGTGTACAATGTTTGGACAAAAAAGAATGACTTCGCCCATACGGTCGATCACAAATCAATGTCTGAACTGGATCTAAGACATATTCTGGCCCAGAATGTTTACATTTAGAGAAAAGCTTCTTCTGTGAGATGAAATAAAATAAAATAAAGATGGACTGAACTAAAATCAGATGAATCCGGTTGTCAGATCTGATCGATCTTCACAAGGATAAATCCTGCAGAAAACCGGTCATTATTGAATTACTATTTTTCTTGAATAACTATCAAACCAATAATGATACCAAGGTGATTCCAAATGCATTTATCTCTCCAAAAAAAGTGTGCTGATTTCTTTGCAACGGGATAATATGTTGTATAAGGATGTTTGGATGTGTGGTTTTGTGTGTGTGCATGACAAGAGAGCAAGAAAAGCAAACACCGAGAGAATGTGTGTGAATTTGTGTTTGCATTCCCACTGCTTTGCTTGCATGGGGTTTTATGTGAAACTGGTGTGTGTGTGTGTGTGTGTGTGTGAGTATGTGTCGCAACCATGTTTGCATGACACCTGAGAGCAGCCGTCCGAGACTTTTAAGAGGGGGGGGGGGGGGGGGGTTCCGGAGACAGTGGCCCTGAGACTCAAAATGATGATGACAAATCATTCTTTGACTCTGCTGTTCTGCGCTGGCTTTTGTACTTGATTTGAGTAATTTGTTCTTTCAGGTGTTTAAAAAAAAAGCGTGGTATTTCATAAAAAATGAAACTAGATGCTGACCTCTGACATCAGGAGACGGCTGCAGGTCAAGCAGGAGGTTATTTGTTTTTTCCTTGTTGCTTCAGACTCAGCCCTGTGCAGAACACAGGAAACCATTGCCAGCTGTGTTGCTGCGAGGCTAACACACACTGACTTGTGCGTACCTGTGGGTTTCACTTGGCAAAGAGACAAGCTTGATATACACTTAGTAGTATCTTCCTCTTCTTCTGTCACGCTGTTTGGAGGATACCGAGGCTGACTTGGCATCAGCGTCTTTATTCCACCGATCTGAGAAGAAACCGGTCATTGTTGTGCTTTATTGGATTTCTCTCTCTCACTATTCCCCGTGGAGAAACTCGGCACAGCTGGTTCTCACTCTGAGTAATGGGAAGTCCCCCTCGTGCGCATCATTGTCCATTTTTCTTCCAATTTCTTGCTCTTTTTTTTCTTGACACATGAAAGCAGTGTCAGCAGTCTGGGTCTTTAGTGCTGCGCCGTGTGGCGTGGCTTCCTTTTTTTTTTCTTTTTCTAAAAGTGCCACTGACCCACATTGTCTTTTAAAGGCTTCTCTGAGAGAAACTGAAAATTGGGAAATTGTTTTTCTAAGCAGCATCAGGTTTTATGCATTCCCACAATAATCGATTCAAGTACTGCAGATCAGGAGGAGCTAGAAGCAGATCATGCTGTTTGGTTGGGGGGATTCAGAAGAGAAACATGCTTTGGATCCCCAACGGAGAAACCCTGTAAACTGAGAGCTGCATGCTCTAAAGGTTACTTCAAAGAGCATTCCCCCATGCATCACTATTGCATTTTGTAACTGACACCTTTCCATATTCGTCTGAACCGACCCTGGTAGGTCCATGTCAACATGTTGCTGATCAGCAGGACATGGCTGAGACATACTTAAGCTGGGATGTTGCCTGTCGTGTATTTTTAACCCGAGCTACACGTCTGGTGCAGAAATTTAAACAAGGCCAAGGATCGATAGCCATGCTAGCAGTTTTACAAGGATGCCAAATTTAAGCAGCGGGGCTAACATGCTCAAGAATTGTGTTTTGCATGACGCCCCTGATCATTCTGTCACAGTCAGATCGCTAATTAGCATGTATGACAATTAGTAATAACCATAAAATTACAGATACGGTTCATGGGAATTATTAGCTTTGCACCTTTGGTGGGCGAAAACAGAAATTAGACATCATGAAAAGTTAGGGAATTAAAGTTGTGATATTGGAAATTATAAATAAAACATGAGGTATAACCAAAATCAGATTTGTGAATGTCTTAAACTTTCACAGTCAGATAAATGCCGGGATGTTTCAGGGTTAATCGACCGGCCGACATCCAATAAAACGTGCCTCAGACTGACTCCTGAAACCCGAGGGAACGTTTCTTCATCTCTCCTTCATCCTCTCGGACCAGCACTAATTAAAAATAAACAGCAGCCTGGAAGGGCGTCCAATGGCGTCACAGCTCTTGAGGCCGCAAGATCAGTTTCTACCATCGTGATGGAAAGTACCCGTGAATACCCGCACCAACATTTTGCATCTGAAGGTAAGCTGGTGAGAGGCCAGCATTTTCTGAGACTCATCGTAAGCCCAGCAGCAGGGTTCAGCAGAGAAATATATTCGCTTACTGTCTCTGTCAGGCCTCTGACCCCACATCCTGAGTTCTCAGTCTCTTATTTCAGACAGATTTTTTTTTTTAAACCAATATGGCAGCTGCCATTAAATCTCCCGCTCGACCGCGTAAAAGCATTCATTTTAAGAAAGCAGTGTCAGGTTGCATTTTACCTAATCGCTTCAAGAGACTCCAGACCGCTCTAGTTTAAAGAGTCCCGCAGAGGTTTTTTATCCTCCCTCTCTCACTGCCATAAAAGGAAATATTTGCACATGCAGCATCAATAAAGATGCAGGGTTGGCATTAAGCTGGTCCTGCTTGCTGCTCTGTACTTGATTCATTTTGTGAACTCAGACCAATCTGAGCTGAAACGAACCAGAGAAATGTGCACATTTTCACATGCATACGCACCAATGTTAGGTGAAGTATCGTGTTTTATTTTGCAGAACTGAACGGAGTAATGAAAAAATGCACATCAGCATTTTTTTATGTTGATTGTGCATATTGCAGTGGATGAAGATTAGAAGCTATGCAAGCTTGTTAATATGAATATTATTCATTTTGAGTAAACTAATTACCAGTGTAAGTGAAATGCTGTTTCTTAGGAGGAAGTCTTTCTAAAATTATTGAGGTTTATTTATTCTGTGTTCAAAATGGAAATGTTTCCACCCTTGTGCTTAGAGGACACCTGTTCGCTTTCTTTTTTTTAGCATGTCCCATTAAAAAGACACAGGAAGAAGAACACAAGAACTCAGAGTTCTCCACACATGTTCTTCATCTCGTTTGAAAAATGCACTGTTTTATTTTACCTCACAATTCACTCAGTCCAAAGTCATTCGTCTTTGCATGCAATGGTCCGAATTACAAAAACATTTAATAAAGGTCGTGCATAACGTTCACGCGCGCGCAGAAGGTGTCTAACATTTAGGGTTTACATAAAGGCTCAGAACAAAACCAGACCAGAATCCTCTTATCTTTACAAATAAGCAAAACAAATTAGAAGCGCGGTCATGGTGCGAAAGGCCGACGGTCTTTGCATGCTTTGACTGCAACTGGTCACACGTATACGACAGTCATGGTTAAATCAACTTCTACTTCTAACCAGAAGGACGTTGAAGCTGTACGTTTGGCAGGATTACCAAAACCATGCTCTCTCTCTCTCTCTCTCTCTCTCTCTCTCCAACCGGATCCTCCAATCAGGCATTTCCATTCCTTTCATGAAGTCATCCTGACATTCCCTGCTTCCAGGCTCTCCTGATTAATCTTTACTTATAACCCCCAAACAAATGTTACTTACTGTGCCGCCCATAGATCGCTCTTCGGACTCCAGTTCTTTTCACTGTCTCCTCGGGTATTAAAGATAGAACAAATCCGTTAAAATGCTCCCATGTGGAATTGACTCATCTATAAGACGACGCTTGTTAGAAATCGCTGTCTCTGATATTAAATGCACAGTAGGCCAAAACACAAGTGTAGCAAGTGTAGCCCCATTTTTAATCTCGATAATATCCGCAATCCGGATCCGATACAGATGTCAATAATCAACCGAGATATTGAGGAGTAAATCTTGAAGCTCCATTTACTGCAATGTTAACAAAAAGTGATCCAGAATCCAGGATCCCTTCTGGATCATCACCAAGCTTTTATCATCTGTTCCTTGTAACATTCCCGATATTTGCTGAGAATGTCATCAAGATCCTTCTGTAAAATAAAACAGGATTGAAAGTACAACTTCCTTTGGGACGGTAATAAAACCAGACTTTTTCTACATAATCTGTTGCATGACTGTGATGCTTGTGGTACGTATAAAGACCTGAGTAACAGGAAACCGCACGAATGTGTTGCTTTGAAGTAAAAAAAAGGTATTTAATAGCTGCAGGTGTGAGACAATTTATGACCTCGATGACCCCGATAGAGCACGATTTAAAGCTTGAGCTTCACAAAGCCCGTATTCCTGAAAGCATAAAGCTTCCTAATCCAAGCAGCCTGGGATGAAATGCTGACAGACGTCTCTGCCGAAGCTGTGAATGTCTCTGTTGTGTGTTTGCAAGCACAAAGATGAAGCGTGTGCATCAACATGAGCGATGCCGATGGAACGCGTGACCCCCCTGGAATCCCTTCTTTGTGTCAAGACAGTATATGTGCATGCGTCTGCTGCACAGATCGGACCGAAGACTACAAGCGGGAAATGCAACTGAAACTTGGAACGGAACCAAAAGCCACAAAATGGATCCAGCAATCCCAGAGCCCCGTGGAGCCGGGACAGGAGAGAACAGAGGAGAACAGTGGTTCCATTCAAAACCAAACCATTTTTTCCCCTGGCACCAGTTTGAATGGGCATGAAATGCGCCCACACACAAAAAAAACAATTAGAAAAACTTAAATGAAAGCAAGCAACCAACTTTCCAAAGCAGCAGCTGAGCTTTATAATAAGTCTTTTAGCTGGATGTATTGAAGTTTAATCATATAGCTATTTGGTGTAAGACAGGAAGCAGAAATATGTTTGGGTTGAGGCTAACGCGGCCTCATTTTTTCCTGCTGGAGTTTCCTTTCGGGAGTGGAGTGGACTTGAAATGTTTCCTTCACCAGAGGAACAGTGGAAGAACAAATTCACACTATAATTGCACTTTGACCTCTCTACTGTCGCTTCTGTTTTTTTTAAAAATATAAATGCATTTCCAGATCAAATCTTTGACTTTGAGGGGGAAAAGTGAACATAAACTCCAAAAATACAAAAACAAACCAGCCACATAGAAAGTTTAACAAGCTCGTAAACTTTCACACGCCCGATGATAATAGCAGGTCTGGATTTCAGGTGCTCAAGCTAATTACAAAGAAACACGACTTATTTTCATTTCCTCATGCACAAAAGCAAATATATAGCTCACATGTACGAGCAATAAATAGCAAACATGTTTACGAGGGTGGATCGACAAGTCACGCAGAAATAGAACAAGCCTGTAAACACCGCTACAGTCACACTTCATCTCAGATACTTGAGAGGACACATTATGACCGACTATGTTGAGTGAATTGCTGCGACTTAAATCATGTTCTTGACGCCATTCACGGAATCCTGCAAAGTTATTCTATTTTAGCAAGATTTCAGCTGTCGGAATTTCTGGATTGGCGTCGTTAAAAACATATCGTTTGTGCTTTTAGCGCCGGTGTCACATCACCCTTTGCAAAAATATGTTTTCAACTGCAACAACTTTTCTTTTCTTTTTTTTTTCTCTCTCTCCACAGTATAAAGATTTTGGACAAGCGGTTGGATGCCACTGAGCCAAAGAAGATGCCTGGAGACTTTTGGAAAGGTCAGTGAGGAAATGGATTATCGTAATTAGATAAAAAAAAAAAAACAATCTAGATCAGTAACAGGACAGGTAATTTAAACTTTCCGCTGTAAGAAGTGCTCTCAAACACAAAGGAACAAAAGTTGCATTCAGAGAATTGCTAAATTTGCTAAATTCTATCCGACGTCACGGCGAGGAATAATCTCATTTTTTGGCGTTTTTGCATGCATGTGTTCTCCGACACATTGCTCAGACCTCTGATCTCTTAATCGCAACAACATAAACAAAGTCTTTGGGGCTTTCAGTCCCAACAATAAATCCGAGGCTTGATCGTGCTAATGAAAAGACATCTGTACGGCCCCTTGTCTATCCTCGTTGTCTTCTACACAGTGAGGGAAATTCATTTGTAATCATAATTTTTTTTTCAACCCAAGTTGACAGAAATCTGATTGAGTTTCGGAACGAAAGTGACAATGTTGTTTCATTAACGCAAAAAAATTAGGTGCTAATTAGTCTCAAAATATATTCAGTCCAGGCATTGTTTCTTATTACAGTACATCTGGTAGTCTGGCTCAAAACCATTTTGTTCCATCTGTATCTATTTAAAGCGAGAGCTGTGCCTGTTTGTCTCTGGGAGGCAATTATTTTCAGTTAAGTAACATGAGAAAGAATGAAACCCAGATGGCATCGTGGATGGAAAAGCACTGATTACAAAGCCTATTTTCATTTAGTAAGACCCTTCTCCACTGCGGTCCAAAGGGCTTGTGGTGTTTCTGGGTGTGAATATGTAAAGTGCGGAAACAAGCTCTTACTCTGACTCATTTTATTGTCAATCACATCAGTGACATGATCATGAAGGAACAAAATACAGTTCTCCAGGCCGGATACATCATTACTAAATGTAATCAATATAATCTAAGGAGAAATAAGATGAGAAAAAGAAAAGAAAAGCAATTTTGGTGTGAAAGTTGTCTCATACTTTGCACTCTGAGGTTGGAGCATATTTCAAATGAAATTATACCGCCTCTAATTATGTTTTAAACCTCGCTGGAGATTGAGCCATCAGCTTGAGTGCGTTTGAGAGACACATTTACAGATATGCTGATTTCCCTAAAGACTTAACTTGCTAACACTGGGCGCTATCCTCTGGGGTTAAACCTACTGAACAACAACTACAATGTCTTCCATCTTATTTTGACACTCCCCTCGGTGCATGTTTGTGAAACAACGAGTATGTTTTGAGCATGTGCAAGCCCGGCTGATTCTTATCTACTCTGAAGACCAGAGTTTTTAGATACACGCTGCCAGAACTTGAATTAAAGTTGCTGCTTTCCTTCCGTCCTGACAAGACACAACTACAGCCTTGTCGGCATCGTCTGTCATCGGAGGAGTTGGCTTGCTACGGTTTCTCCTGGAAACAATTAAACCTCAGTGCTGTGTGGCAAATTATTCACGGAAATGTCGAGCAGTTCACAACATATTTGAGAGTCCACTACTACTGCACTTTAGTCTTGTCCCATCAGGGGTCGCCACAGCAAATCAGCTTTCTCCACTTCACCCTGTCCTTTGCATCATCCTCCCCAACACCAGCCACTCTCGTGTCCTCCCTCACTACGTCCATGTATTTCCTCCTGGCTCCTCCTGCTGCTCACAAATACTTACTTCTGTCCTTAGTCTAGTCTAGCCTCAACCACTTTTTCCCATAACTTCATCGTATGACTCATCAGCTTTATCCCCCTATAGTTTCCACAACTCTGTCTGTCTCCCTTCTTCTTGAAAATAGGCACCAGCACACTTCTCCTCCATTCCTCTGGCATCTTCTTCCCCTCTAGGATTGTACTAAACAACCCCGTTAAACACTCTACAGCTGCCTCTCCTCGGCACTTCCACACCTCCATAGGTACTGCCTTCCCATTCTTCATTTCTTACTTCACTTGTTAAAAATCAGAACAGCATTGAAGTGCTTCTTCCACTGAGATTACTCACACCATGTTTGACTTTCAGTGCAGACTAAATGGACTCTTTGAAGTTCATTAGTTTTATTTACTTGCACTGATAGGTAAATTTTTCTTCCCTGTTTCTTCTGTCATAAAAGAAAGAAAATACATTATTATCCCTCTATCTGGGTTAAAATCTCAGGAAATCATGTCATGAACAAAATGAATTGACCCTATATTGAAATGTAGCGTTAAAAAGTACAGATATTTGAGTAAAAATGTATAAGTTGTCCTAAAAATATATAGTCAAGAACAAATACCTAAACACTCTACTTAAGTACAGTAATGAAGTAATTGTACTCTGTTACTTGTGACTATCTACACTTGTAGTTGCTCTGTTGTCCGTAATGGAGACATTACCTTGTCTTACAGACATTTTCATTTCTACAATGACTTGATGGAAATGACATAATTCTTCCAGTTACAGCAGAAAGTGAAAAACAAATCAGAGAAGAACATCTGTACGACATTTATTTAACATAATTAGGACAATGATGAGGAAAATCTGGTCAAACTGAAACTAACTCTTGTGTGGTTTGCAGTCTCTGGCACATCCTTCCAAATCACTCATTACATCATTAGGCCTCAGCGGTGAGCTTCAGACCAGTGGGTCACTGGTTTAAAACTTCAAACTGGCCGTGAACGTCTAGGCAGCACTGTGAATAAGGAAAGTTTTCCACCGGCTACTGTTGACGCACCATTAAGATGGGATTTGTTTTTTACTGCACTGGTAGAGCTGCCCAGCAGCTAATGGCTGGGTTTGGAGGCCAAGCTGTGAATCTGAAGTTTCTTGAATTTGTCAATGATTAGAATCTGATTCAAATTGATGAATACCTTCCGGTCAATCCCATTTCCTCTCGGTTGTGAATTTACCTGCTGGGGTTCACACCTCCGAAGGAAACGGTTTCAATATTCAAGTCACAATGTGTAGTTAATGTGCAAGAGTCACTTAGCCAAAGTAAATGGAACACCAGCACCGAAGGGCATTAATGTCAGCATGACAAATTGGATAAGAAATATGTATCCCCCGTCAGCGGGCTGTAAAGGCCTAGAGTTCACCACTCTAATAGCTGGCAGCCCAGTGAGAGACATCTTGTGTCCAGACAGAGAAGGAAAAACACAGCGGGCTTTATAAGACACAGTTTCATAAAGCTCTGCTCTGCCCACAAGTATCACGAACTAAATGGATCCACATATTGACCAATCACATCCACAGATCAGGTCAAAAGTGTGTGAGATTCTGCATGACGGCGGCAGATGAATAGAGCTGTTTGGTGTAACATATTTAAAATTATTTGACTATATTAAAAGTATTTTTTTTCCCCTCCACACACCTTGGTGGTCCATTGTGGTCTTCAGAAAGCGTTCCCACTGTTGCTATCCAATTCCCCAAATATTCTTTTTTTGGAGACAGTTCCATGCAGCAGATTTTTTTCTGTATTTATTTATTTAGAATTCATTGCTTTTGTTTGCGTGTGTTTTTCCCCCCGTACTGTTTGTTCCTGTTTGTTGATGCAGGCTGATACGAAGCCCTGCGGTGGGCAGCTGCCTCCACTTGATGAAACAAGGGCTTTTATTCTGAGACAAGAAATAAAGTCATTTCTCAAACCGCAGGAGGAAAGGTGCGTTAGCCTCCAGCTAAGGTGTCTGCTCCACTTGATGATACATGATGCATCACACATTTTTAAAGCCATTACAGATGCTGGCTTTCAAACTCCCCTCCCCTCCGATAACAATCCGGATGGTCATTTTCTTCATTAGCCTGCAGGAAACGACATCTATGAATTCCGGAATCTGTAGATTTTCCAGACTGAAGGACACGTTAGCGCTTTTCATGAGTTCGTCTCACGCGAGCTCAGGCCCAGAGAAGTCATCGGCATCTCTGGATTTGTTGATATATGGCTCGTGCGTCACATGGTCTGAACTTGGATTTGTTAGCTGCAGTTGCAAAATGTGTTTACTGACAATGGCTCCAAAGTGCTCCTGAGCTTGTGTTATGATCCTGTTGGTTTTGAATGCCGTGCCCACCTCAGTGATCAAAGATCACCATGTTTGTTTCATCCCTTTCTCTTTACGTTGCTCTACATTCTAGGACTATTTTGATGACATTATGGACTGCAGATGGAGAAGTCCTCAAGCCTTGAGAATTGTTGGCGCTGAACTACTGGACTGCTTTACTCAAGGAATGGTCCAATAAGGTGTTTTTGATGGACACACACACTTTTCCCAGTCTTCTGTTTTGACCATTCCAACCTTTTCTGACAGGCTGCTGGCGTAAAATGCTGAATAAATGCATGTTCACACCAAACAGATATTTAATTTGCCGTTTCCACCTTTAAAAATGATTTGCTCTAAGTGAGCAATGGTTCAGCTTCATGAATTTCACAGCTGAGTTCTGACTCACTATGTTACTCAGCTGGCAGAACCAACCAAGGAATTCTTGGAAGAAGCCGTGATCCCTGGGGCATCGCCATCGCCATCCATTCTTTGATTAAGTTTTAGCCAAGAAGTTGACCCCTGGAAGAAAATGCTGGCTGATCATCAAAGAATGAACAAATATAATTCACATGATGTGAAGTAGTCCAAATGTATTTCTCTAGAACCAAAAAAGGCCTTCAGTTAAAGAAACTGACAACACTGAGTATAATAAAGTATAATATGCTCGTATTTGAACATCTTTTGGACTGTAATTTCCATGTTAAGCTTTTGTCTCCAAATGTTTTTTCCACTTTTGTTGCAGAAATGAAATGAAATTCTTTTAAACTCATGACACCAGGAGGTTCATTTAAAGGAAAAGCTGAGCCGTCTCTCAGGTGTCAGGCGCCATATGCACGTTTTATGATGGCATAAATATGCGGCCTGTCTTCTGATTATGTTCTCCGGTTACCGGTGAGCCACTGGAACGCTAACTGTAAGTGAATCCGATGACAGCCTGTCTTATTGAGTGGCAGTTCAAGAAGATATGGCATGAAAAAGGTTGGGTGGATTTTCACGGCCTCTAATTTTATCCACAGAGGATGACGGCTATTGTGGGCGTGTTCTCATGCTGAGTCTCTTCCGCGTTAAGGTGCTAAGAAAAGTGAAAGAAGGGTTAGCTCTTTATCCGTTCAGCACATGCACAAACAGCCCTGTTGACTGCAGCTGGGTAGAGAAGTGAGGTGATGAGGTTTTCTTTTATTTGTGTACCAGATCACAAACTACCCTCAATGGGATTCCGCCAAGTCCCGGATCACTTGGGAAGGAGTGGCAGCCTCAGCTGCCCTTGATCATAAAGACTTTATCTCCAGGCATCTAGTTGCCCTGGGGAACGCCTCCTTTGGGGTTCCTTTGCAACCGTGATGGAAGCTAAAGTGTTTTTCCATATGACCCAAGGACACCCTTGTGCTTTTTGCAAAATGGAAACGAGTACATGAGGTGTAAAGGCTACTGGCACGCATTAACTCGGTTATCTTGATTTAAGGGGTCGCAAGTTACAAAGGTTCACACACATCGGACTTCCCACAGGAAAAGGAAGTAACTGCTTGTGCAGAAAAAGATAGCTATTACCTCCCTCCCCTCTGATCAATCACTTAAGGAAAGGATGATGCACCACTGACGTTCTTTTCTCAGCTGCTGCAAAAGGCTGAATCACACCCCAACATCTGTTTAATAATATCTCTGGGGTAAACTGTTGCCATAGTTGCCACCAAGACCATAATAAGAACCTCTATCCCATAAAAGCAGGTTCACTTTAGTATAGGCTCATAGAATATCAAATCTGAGAAGCTGTAAAACAGAAGCAGGCAAGTGACAAACAGGATCCAGTTTCTGAGTTTGTAAAAATATTTGCGGAGATGCCACAAGAGGTATCAATGTGGTTTCAGACCTCAACTTAGTTCACTTTCTTGTCATTTATTAGCCATCATTAGCTGCTAGTATGGCCTGGCCACCTGCTGCTGCGTTGAATTACCAATGAAACTCATAAAAACTCGTAAATCTCATCCCATTAGAAAATTGTGATGCTAAAGGGATTAAAGTCTCTCCACTTGTTGCCATCTCACTGGTGCAGCATTTTCCGAGACCCCCCCCCCCCCCCCCAGGTGCCGGTTGATCATAACATCATACAAGGAAACCTTGATGATGATGAGCCCCAGATACACCAATAATCCCCCACTTGACCACTCTTGCCATGTATGTAACTCCAACCGACCCAGCTGCTGGTCCCCTCTGTGAGCAACAAGCGTTTGAGTTTGTCTTTTTATGAGGCTGGGGGGGCTGCATCGTATGGGCAGTCTATTTAAGGCCACGTCGCTGGCAAGGACCCTAAGTGGGGATTTAAGCACCAAACTTAGTTGAAAGAAGAAGCCCTGCAAGGGAAACTGACCGCTGGAGAAATGACCGTGAGCGTTCCGTGATCCTCTGAGTGTTATTTTGTTTCTCCTTTTAGGACAGAGGGAAACTGGAGGAGGAATCGGTGACGAGAAAAGAGCGATCGCTCTGGTGGGATCTGATCTGAAAGGCAGCGAGGGTTTGGTTCCAGAAACAAAACAAGTTAGAAAGCCTTTTGTTCTATTTATAACTGAAGCTAAAATGTGGGCATGCACGGAAATGTTCAGAAGATTAATGACTTTATTTTTTTACCCAGAGACAGAAGATGAAGTTTTGTTTTGTTCTTTTGTTTTTCGGATTCTGAGCCTGACATGTGCTTTCAATGCAATATCACATCTTTTAAACACATTCTTTTGTTTGAAAATATTTTCTTCACAGTCACATTTTTCCTTTTTTTTTAATCTGGATGCTTGATCTCAAGATCATTAAAAAAAACCGCACACACAACTTGACATTTTCAATTAGAGTTTAGATGTGATCTGATTAATCCGCTATGTAATTTCACACCGTGGTGAACGATTCTCATCGATCGATGACTTGCCTTGAATTTCAGATACATGGATTAAACCAGATTTTGGAACATAAAATACATTTGTGGTATTGAGACGATTTTAAATAAGGTTCACCGGAACCTGAGCACTGTTAAATCCTCAGCCTGCATGTGCACGTAAAGGCAACGCTTCGTGGTTCTCCACAACCATTAAAAAAAAAAAAAACTCAACAAAAAAAAGCTTTTAACAGGGCTCACATTTTCCTTTCATTAGAGCGTCTCAAAATCTAAATCATAGTATATTGGAACGGGGTGCCCCAACACCACCACCTAATTTTGCAGAAATTGGTTCAGGAATTAGAGAGTAATTGAGGAAGACGTGCCACTCATTAGAATTTTGCGATCCTGCTATAGACAAGGTTAAACATAGGACGGTGACGGAGTTAAATAAGTCATTACATTATATTTAAGAGGTGTCAGAGGTACAAGCACAGATTGTTATCACTATCTGATTTCAACAACTGCTCACTTGCATCATTTTAATGACCTTTTGGCTCCCTTTGTTACTTTTTAATCACATCAAGCCCATAATCACAACTTCCAAACCCCCCCTGGGCAAGCAGCTCCACCCTGGGTTCCCCACTTTTATCCGCTATCGCTGACGTGGTTTCTGAGCGAGCAATTCAAGCCCAGCAGAAACATCTAGAAGGTGATAATAGGTTCTGGACAGGACTCGGGGATCCCTCTGGGGGGGGTACAAGCAGCTGTCCTGCTTATGTGTTTTTCCTTTCCGATAGTTGGGCTGGCTTGACAGCAAAGAGGATAAGGGAGTGATCCATCACGCGTTGGGACAGGTGTCAGATAACCTGAAGTGTACGGTGATGGGACAGGACAGTTTGGACAGCGGCGGCATAGCGAGTGTCTTTGCACGTTGATCTGAGAGCTCGATATGAATGGCTACAGCAAAACACAATGCTCATAAGCCTCGTCTGTGTTTGACAGCGATAAGAAAGCCAAATGGATTTATGGCTACTCCCATTTAAAAACAGCTATTTCTCTTTTTAGGTTGACCTTAACTGATCTACTGAAATCCATCAATTCAACCAGAGAGTATTTCATCAATGATTTGTAGTGAAGAGGGAAAAGGAGACAGATTTGTGTATTGTACAATGTGAGTTGACACACAATGGAATCTGTCACCAGACAGTGATGTTTGATTAGTGTGGACTGGAAATTATTTTTATAGGACCTTTACAATGATCTCCAAATCTATTCTTGAGATAACTCCTTCCGGATTTCGCCACCACAGTGACAATAAAAATGAATTACGCAATTATTCAGCCAGAAATGAAGCTAAAGATCTGTGACAAAAACTCATTTTAAATGCTGTCTCTATAAAGGGAACATGCTGCTTCACAGTCCGTCACCCCTGGGGGGTATTTTAGGTGCAGTAAGTAGAAGTAATGTTGAAAGTCTGTTAGTTCAGCCATTTCAGCAAGGTGACGGACGGGTCCAACAGGTGGGAGGGATATAAAGTAGGGGGTAGTATGAACTCTTTTATCCCGGCGCAGAGGGAGAAAGCGTTGTCAGAGGGATTGCCCAAAATAACTCGCCTGGTGTCTGGACAGTGGTGATATGCTGCAGGACTAACAGGCATGGGGTAGATGCATGGGGAGGGGCCACAGGGCAAACAGTAGGATCTAAAACAGGACCTCTGGATGAGTGACGGCCAACAAAAACAGTTTCAAGGTTACAAACTGGCCGGCAATGTGTTGCCTGACATTACTGTGAAACGTACAGTTGAAAGCTGCAGCACGGAAGGAGAAAAAACGTGGACGGACAAGCAAGGCTGGCTTCTGTGAAATAGTCATTCTCAGAACAACGAGGCGCGCGATTAAAAAGTAACGCACAATTCAACAAATGCAACACTTCCTGCCTATAATCTGCTTTGCATCGCCAAAACCGCAAAGGCCTCAGCTTTGCATACATTAGCTGACGTGCGTACTTCAGGGTATCGGTTTCCCGGTAAGTCGTGTTTTAAATTAAGCAAATGAGCACTTCGGAAGCACCTCCAGGATGTGTCCGTATCCTGCAGAGCAATTCAAGGGTGAACGCATTTCCAATGCAAATATACAACGCCTATATTTGCTTAACTTTTGCAACAGCAGACAGGAGAGTTGTTGCATTTGTTAAAATCTACAGCATTTGAATGGACAAGCTGTTGTTCTGGATCAGTTGGCCTGTGTGTCATAGTATATGGTATATAATAAGAATAAAACTCCACTGCATTCCAGTGGTCTGTGGTCCAAGTCGGATGCTCGCGTGTCCGTTCAGGACACTTTCGTGGTGGACCGGGGTCAGCATGGACACTGACTGGTGCAGCTATATGATCCATATGCAGCACTTTGTGTTCTGACACCTTACTATGAGAAGCAAGATTAACTTACGGTATTCAGCAATTTGTGCAACAGCATCACTTCTGCGGGCTCAATGAACTTTGGGTGCACCATCATCTTTTCCGTGGTTCATCTGTTTTTAGAACCACTTTTGTTAAGTACTAAAATCTGCAGACCAGGAAATACACAATCTGATCCAATCACACAGACATACACATGTGGCCCCTGTCAAAGCTGCTCAAATGCTTTGTCCTGTTTTAAATAAATAATTTTCCAAGACAAAATGTTCATCGTCTATCGTCTATCACTTCCTACACATCTGCGTGCAGTAGAGCTTTACAGATGTTTGTAATGACATATGTCTGGAAAAACCAACACGTGAGTCTTTCTGGTTCTAGCTTTTCAGAATATCATCACCCTGTAAATATGAATTTATGGGGAAGACTGAGCTCAAAACAAATGTGTAGACAATAGCTACAGTTGTTAAAATGGTAGCAATAGTAAAGGTTGTGATCGTGAACGCACTAAACGTAAATCTGAAAGGAGACACAGCGATGTTCTTGGCGCGCAAACATTTTTCCACCTCACATTCTTTTTGCTGCTTCGTTGCATCCATGCTTGTTGCTTCCCATTTGAATCATAGCTACTCCTGTCCTCAGCGATGTCTAATGTCACGACTCCCTTTCATCCTCAATCAATGTCAAATTTCAAAAATCACACCACAAAGCACACGATGGTGACATTTTTGAATTCACCCCAAGCCTAAAGCTGTTTTCAGTGAAATGATGAAACAGCAGCGGCGTCGCTCTGCATTCATCAGCGTTCCAGCCAATATGTTCCATTGACTAACATCTGGAAATGTGACTAATTTCATGTCAGATTTGCAAAGAGGAAGCATTAAAAAAAAAGAAATTGGGGTGTGGTGGGGGGATTGGAAATGACTCTGTTATAGATTATTAGCACATATAATCCTCTCTAGTGGAATCAATACCAGTAACATTTGTCTAATGGGAGACAGATGCAGGACATGTACATCATCAATATATTTAAATGTATAAAAAAGAACACGTATAGCCAAGAAGAATATACCTTACGTTATCATGTAAAGCGTTAGAAGCTGCCCAAACATTTTGCTAGATTTGAAACTTTCAGAGGAATTGAAATCATTATGATTTAAGTAACTACACTTAAAACTGGGCTTTAATGACGCGACGCGTTCAGACAGATTCTGGCAGGGGCGTTAGGAAACGTGAACCTCTCAGCCCGACGGGGCGGGCACGTCACATCTCCCTCCTCACCGAGCGCACGCACAAACCCGGACGAATCACGCAGACACACGCTGGACGCAACACTGGAAACAGCAGCAGACACGCGCAGTGCGCACACAGGGAGAAACGAGCTCATCTCTGCGGTGTCACGCAGTCCGGTCTGAATGTGACGCGTCGACGCTGAACGACAAACCCCGACCGGTGAGTCGATTGTTATTCATTCTGGATCCATTGTATGGAATTTGTTTGATCCGAAATGAAAGGATTTTAAATGAATCAGTGTGTTTATAATAATGGTAGCAACGTCACAGCTGTGCGTTTAAAGTTATACTATTGCACAACACGTGTTTTAATGTTTCCTGCAAATTGCAGCTTGGAAATGACATTTCTGGCCACAGATAAATAAAAAGTAATAGATTTGATGTATTTTATTCTGAAAGAGCTATATTTTCCACCTGTGCATGAGGATGAAGTTTGAACTGTCCTTTCCACGCAGGAACATCTTTGCTTTTATTTTATTGATTTAATTATTTTTGGAAAAATCTCTCCAGGAATGATTTATTTCCTGGAAGCTCCTATAAGTTTATTAATAATTACCGAAGGTCAGCAGTGAAGCAAACGGCATAATAAGGGATGATTGAGCTGTTTAAAACTTCCTAGCTGCTCCTGGTGTTCAGCAAAATGACAGAATGACTGATTGCAGGGAAAAGTAAACAGCCAAGTTCAACAAATCATAGATTACAGCAAAAAAAAGAGAAAAAAAAATAATCAAATCTTAGGAGCAGGTTTTCTTTAAATACTTATGCAAATTGGTTTAGAGGTCTCGTGCCAATGTTTTTTTTTTTTGTGTGTGTGTGTGGGGGGGGGGGGGGGGGGGGGGGGTTCTTGACTGACAGAAACAGGTTTGAAAGCATTCTTATTCAAATTCAAGTCCAGGCTTCAGGATCCTGTTTGAGGGAAATCCTGTTTGACAAACACCAGCCGCACAAAAGCACACACACACACACACACACAATATAAAGGTGTGCCCACAGAGTCAGGTGTTATTAAATTTTTTCTTTCTTTTTTATATGGTGGTGTCTATTGTTAAATCAACCTGCCATACATTCTAATGCCTTCAAGCAGCGGAGGCTCCTCAACCGATGGAATACATCCTGAAATAACATAATAAAGTGCGTCTGCAGAGAATTGAAAGGAGAATAATTTCCTAAGTCGCTGGTTGGAAATCCAAAAGATACTGAATCCCGCGTCAGGTTGTTCCCAACACGATGAGGTGGACCGTGACGACTTCCAGCGTTGAATGCAGCAGCCTTCTGATGTGATGATGACAGACAGCTGAGAAGCACGTCGGTGTGAAGACGCCTCGGCGGAGCCCTGCTGTTTTTCCATGCAACTGTAGCCTCACAAACAAACTGACTGGATAACAAACTGAATGCGGAATCCGGAATGTGTTCCTTTACAGCAGGACGTCTCTGCTTTTTTTTTTTTTTTTTTTATCTTATCTACAGTCAATTCCAGATTCACTTGACAGGAGCGAGATAATAGCTGTCCTGAATGAATCATGCTGTTCGGAGTTTTTCTTTCTTTCTTCCATTAAAGACACAGAAGGAAGCCGAGAGGTTTATCTTATCTTAGCTCCAACAGCAGTGCCAGTGGCTGCGGCATCGGTGGCCATTGACCCCCCCCCCCCCCCCCCCCTGCCACCGCCCCGCCAGCGTGCGAGCTGTCTGGACGGGATCCCGAGAAGGACTGCCACATTTCAATAACCCAAGATTGTGCCAATGGCAGTTGCTGTGGCTTTTCTGAAATAGTGAGCAGGGTGTCTCTGGGACACATATAGATACAGCAAATGTGATTCCAGCTGCCGCTGCGGCGTCCCGGTCGTAACGACAGGCCGGGCGGGTTGAGTGGATTCCTGCTTTTACGCTTTGAGCTGCGTGTCAAGTTGCCTGTCCATTGTTGATCGCAGCGACATTAGCCGTTACGTGGAATAAGCAGGTGATGAGGTCGCAGCTGTTGCTCTGTACTCCGTGGGGACTTCCTTAATCATGTATATGTGAACGTCATTCCACTTTTCTATTTGAAACGCTTCCGTCCGTTTGATTCTGTCCTTTCCAGCCTTTCCTGCAATGCTCCTGTCTTACGTTGAAACCTGGTTTTTATTTTAATAAGATGGCCAAGGTTGACTGCAAAGATACCAATCAGAGGAATCCAATTTAGTTTATGGGTGTAATTACAACGTAATTGCCAATATGCTCTCCTTTCCGGTGGATTCTATTCATCTTAGAATCATACAACCGATTTCTCAAACATCCAGCCAGTAAGAGTAAGGGAAATCACAAATAAGAGCAGTGTGTGTTGGTGTTGACAGTAGCGTTAACTCAACGGCCGACAGTCACATGGATGGCGCCAATGGTCGGAGAAGTTGTTAGTGCAGGTGGGTCCTCACTGACGTACTCATTTAGCGACAACTCGGAGTTACGACGGGCTTTCGGATATTTAATATTTAAAAGTATGTGTTCAGCGACGAGCGGAATGCACTGACAATGGCGTTGTGAGTACGTAGATATGTACAGTAATGGCCATTACATATGCAAATGTAAAAAAAAATGGGCTGTTGCTGGAGCCTATCCCAGCTTTTGTATGGGCGAGAGGCGGGGTACACCCCGGAAGCGTCGCCAGCGTTAATCAAGTTGTTAATCAACGGGGATTTCGTTTAACAACGAAGCCGTTTAGCGACGGGGGTCTTCGGAACGAACCCTAAAGCTCAGAACAAGTCCCCATGAGTGTCTTAAGACGTGCTCGTGCATCTGTGTGTCAAGAAGTGCTTTTGTTTGCACAGAGCTATAGTAGTTAGTGATTAAAGACTGGGCTGATGGCTGCCTTTTGGAGAGGCTGAAATCTTAGGCTGCCGACCACACGATGCAGAACGGGGACAGTAGCAGCTGTTATCAATCGAGCCTGCATCAAGCTACGGAAGCAGATTCTTCTCAACCGATAAGGTAGAGTCTGTACCGGAAACAAGAACGGTGCCAGGGATCCACTGTCTTACGCATAGACTTTGCATACATTCAGTTTAGGTGCACACTTTGTGAAGAACAGGTTATTCCGGGGGGGGGGGGGGGGGGGGCAGGGGGTCATGATGTATTTGGGTTTCATGGAAACTATAGTCAGCCATGTGAAAAAAGGTGTGAAGCACAGATGTGCCAGCAATTAAAGCAAACTGAAAATAATCAACGGTGTTGAGCTATTAGAGTCTCGGAAGGGGGGGGGGGCGCATCCATTCGCACAATGTGCACCGTAAGCAAAATTCTGTTAAGACTGGATCTTCAGGAAACAACCCCCCCCCCCCACGAGAGCCAAAAACAACAAGCTGCCAGGAAGACGGAGGGAGAGAAGGAAGTTCATAGAGTGTAAGGAGGAGGAGGAGGCGGGGCTCGATCCATTTCAAAACCCTCCAAGACAGTAGAAGCCCTACTGGGACCGCAGTGTGAGCTGCTTTTTAAACCCCAAGTCATGTGCAGTCTGCAATTTCCTCCCTCCAAAGTCCCTGAAGACGAGTGAAAGATCAGTTATCCGATCTTTAGCATGTAGCGTATTCCCAGAATCACGTCTCCCAGATAAATGGCAGACTTTAGAAGTGAACAGATACTCACAACATAGAGTTGATTCAAATAGGAAGTATATCAGCGAAGCACTGGAGGCTTTGCCGCTCTGCTAATTCATAGCAGAACTTCAACCACTCATATAATGAGTAGGCTACAGAGGAAATAGCCCTCTGTCTCATCAAAGAGGAGCGATGGTGGTGACTAAGAATCTATCCTTGAACGGGAATGAGTTTAAAAGTATCTGCAGAAGTCTTCATCACACATGGCCTACCAAAGGCATCAATTCCAGTGTTAAATACATTTAATTGAAATGTCCTGACTCCTTCACAGGCATCATTCGATGGGGATTCAGGGAGAAACGATGGGATGAGACTTTGAAGGAGGCGATCTCGTACTATTGGATTTCCTGCATTCATCTTGATTGCAAACTGAGAACAAGAAAAGTAAATGTCAATCTCTAATTTTAAGTCGTAAATAGTTCCTGCTTCTCCCTTTTGCAGCGGGACGTATTCTGTGTTCGCCGATTTGACAGATAAGGGATGCCGTGAGACGGCCCTCTATGCAAATGGGCCAGCGACTAAATAAAACTGCTTCTGTTGGACGCCATACTCTTTCACAGATTGCTGTCTGTTTCTACAGCTGTCCAGTTTCTTCACTCAGCTTTTGCATCAAGTCAGCTTGTGAAACGCGTCTTGGATGGCTCATCTCCTCCGGATATTATGTTTCATGACCTTTTCTTTTTCTTTTTTTTTTACTCCAGACTTTGAAATGATTTTTCTCCCATTATAATTGTGAACTCAGTAGTTGATTGATATTCGTCTTCTCTTCTTACAGTTGATGCCTGATTGATTTAGTGAACAATTATCTGTTGTTTGGCTTCATAATTCTTCCCGAATTCTCACTCGACCCAAACTCTCCTGTCTGACAGCGTGAGGTGGGCTGGTTGCAGTGATGCCCAGATCCATGAAATCCGCCTCGTCTTCTCGGAGCCGCTCCAGGTCCCGGTCGAGATCCCGCTCCATATCTCGCTCAAGAAGCCGCTCCAGATCCCGGTCCAGGAAGCGCCGCTACGGGTAGAGTCCCTTTTATAAACTATAGTCTCCTTTCTGAAGAAACCTTTGGTGTGGTGTTTGCTTTGTGATCAAGGTCAAATGTCTATTGATTGTTGAAGATGATCCTGGCTTTAAAACATTTTGCATAAACAAAAAAGAGAAGCAGGAAGTTTATTTGTCTCAGTCAACGAGCAGATCTGTGATAATCAGTGTTTCCTGTTAACAGCACGTCTGATTATTTTTTATTTATTTTTACCTGCAAGGACTCGTCTTTGCCGGGACCTAAAAACTGTTTTTCGTATGAGTGGACAGACCTGGCATGGTGTGTTTCGTGGATTTGGATTAGACCCAAACTCCTTAGGGAGAATTTCGTATCCACAGGAAATTGGTGTTTGAGATGGAGTTCAGCTGCAGGTTAGTCAACTTCAGGTAGAGGGAATTTTATTGCAGTTTGCATTGGATAGGAAGTCATTTCCATAGTAGTCGACCTCAGTGGAATATGAAAATATTGTAATATAGGGCCGTGTTTACTGTTTAAATCAAAACTCTCCGGTCGCCGTGAGATGCATGCTGGCTGTGGCGTCTTTTAAATTTAAGAGTGAGGCTTCAGTCTGGTGCTTTTGCCCTGTCTGGCAAAAATAATTAAAATGTAGCATGGCAGTAAAAAAAAGCATGATGGTTTCCTGGCAGCATGTTTTTAAAATCAGCATAAAAAAGAGACAAGAAAGGAATCGGATGGTTTTGGCCCCTCCTGATCCCACCTTGTGTGTTTTATGGGTGGGTTTGCGGCGAGCATGAATGTGCACTCTTTGCTTGAGTTGCATATACACAAAGACTCTGAGGCAATCGCCCTAAAAGCACAAACAAGCCATTTCCCTGCACAACATATCCCAACGTGTTTGCAAAGCACTTTCTCTTGGCTTCCTTCGAAAGTCCACAGCTTAAGACTTTTTGGTAAAATGCTCACCTTTGTTTGAAACTTATGTTCAAGAACAGAACTTACTTGCACAAAAGGCAGCATTTTGGTTTCTATATCTGCGTGATTTCTCAGCCGTAAATCCGAACGAGCCTCAGTAAACTGGCATAACAGCCTGTGTGTGGTTGACAAGCATAAATTATTCCAGTAGAACCCCCCTCCCCCATATGGTCCATGTGACTGTTTCCACCAGAGCTGGCCAGAGGAGATGGATCTGTAGCTCGCAGTGCAGCTCAGTACGCTGCCTTCTTTAACCACGCTTTACTCCAATGAAAAAACACAATTGGTGAGTTATATGGCTTTTATTTTTGTATGGCCTTTTTTTAAAGTACTTGCTCAAGGTACTGCTTTATACTCTCAATTCAGAATATTGCTGAATATGGAATGTTAAATAAATTTGTAGTTTAAAAAAAATATATATATATCTTTACTTCTGCATGAATTATATTAAAGATAGTAATTGAGGAATCAGCTGTTACCTTTTATTGGGAGAGCATTGGCTGAAGATGTCTTTGCACAAACGTAGAACTGAACTTGTTGTCACGTGTGCACGATATTTATGGACTTCATAAACTCCGATATGTCGGTGGAAAGTTGCGGACGCTGTGTTTACACGCTGTTCTCATTAAAAAGCCTTGATTTGAAGACGAGAGCATGCGGTGTCATTGTTATAATCTCCAGGCTGTTTTATGTCCAGACTGGGGGGGAACAGAAGTCTTCTTGTAGGACATGCAGCAGCGCCACCATGTGGACCGGTCTGATCGTAGCACAGCTCCGTGAGATTCCAGTTGTCTTCTGTGGGCTTTTTACATGCCAACATATGTTTAACCAATTTCAAATGATGTTTGAACGCTGGCTGCAACTGCACGCCTTGTTTTTTTATGGTACTGTGACATGTATGACTTTTACATATGTTACACGTAAAGCCAATGGTTTAACCAGACTTTGGTGGTTACATTTGATGTTATTGAAAGTGAACAAAGCAGATCAATCCGCTAAGCAACATGTTTTTGTGTTTGTCTACTCAGAGCATTTAGATTTAATTGGCCATCTATGTTTTATTAATTGAATCAGTGTGTCTGAATGTTCTGTACAAATCCGCCTGCTCAAAAAAAGGACTGTACCAAATTGTTTCCTTTTGTATGTTTAGAAATTGTGCTTTCGTGTCATTATTTTTGGGTCACAAACACAAAATTGAAGAAATTCTGTAACGGCTTCGTGCTTTTCTGTTTCCCCTAAATGTCGTCCACAGCTCGAGGTCTCGGTCACGCTCAAGATCTCTTTCTCCAGCTCACAATCGGGAGAAAAAATATCCGAGGGGATACCAGAACAACTTTGAGTTCCGGGGCTTCCACCGCGGCTTCCGGAGGCCGTACAACTTCAGAGGCCGAGGGCGGGGCTACTTCCAACGTGGACGCTATCAGCGTGGTGGTGGTGGTTATTATAATAACAACAACAACAACAACAACAACTTTCGCCCCAACTGGAAGAATTACAAGCAGAACCCTCATTGGCAGCAGCAACAGCAGCAGCAGAAGCAGCAAAACTATTCACAAGGACGATATTACAACCCTCAGAAACACTCAGGAAGCCCCTCCCGCAGTCACTCCCACCACTCTGACCGATCCGCCTCACCCGTATCCAGACACTCGCAGCATTCTACCGCTTCCTCCCACTCCTCCTCTCCGAAATGCAAGCAAGGCTTGTTGTTGACAAACCAAAACCCCAAAGATGTGAAAGAGGAGCTGTCGGCCTCTAAGGAGGCCGGAAAAGGAGGAGGAGGAGGAGGAGGAGGAGGAGGAGGAGATGGGGAGCGGGTGGAGCTCATGGGGGAGTCGGCTGGAGATGCCAAAGAAGTCAGAGGCGGTGAGAAACATGAGGGGACCTGGAGGAGCCTGAAAGACTGCAGCAGCAGTCCAAAGAGAACCGACACTCTAGCAGCACCCGTTGCTAATGCTGGTCAGGACAGTCAGACTCCTACCAGGTCTGGCCCCTCCCTTAAAAGCACCAACGACATCGGAAATGGCGCCTCCTCCTGGCAGACAGAGTGTAAATCATCCCCAACAAAAAAGCCCTCCCCTGCTGGGTTGAATCCAATGCTCTCCAGCTTTGACTTCTTCTCCAAAGAGGATTACCTGGATGGAGATAAAGCAGCAATCTCCATTGCTTTTGGAAAGTAAGAAAGATGTTTCCCTCCAATTGGCAAGTGTAGCTTTCATGTGGCTTTTTAGAAAAAATTCTGACTTCCATATGTTTATGTTTTCATTTCACAGATGAGACTTTTAGTAAAACTGCCTATTATTGAACAAAATCCAATTTGTGTTTTACGTACGTTACATTTGGGCTGTTGCATTTCCAGTTACACGCATCTCTTCATCTGTTTGTCATTGTTTAGGTTTTTGGAGGAGCAAAATAAAAAAGCCAAATCTTGGGAAAATGGGAAAAACACAGAAGCGAGTGAAGCGGATGTGGAACAGAGGAAAGTAAACGGCGGCGCATCGGCGTTTCTCTCCGACTCGAGAAAGAACAAAGAAGATGCGGACGGCGACGTGTCTCTGAGCAGCTTTTTGAAGGCTTCTCCTTTCTTGTCTGCTGAGGGGGAGGAAGAGGAGGAGATGGCGATCAAACCTCCATCAATGGCAGTTTATAAAAACTGGTATGATGGGGACAAGTCCTCTAAGCCGTCCCCTAAGCCAAAGAGCAGGATCCCTCCCTCAGCCCGGGAATTGTTTGAAGAATGCTTCAGCAAATGGCAGAGCGTGGCCTATTCACAGGTATCAAACAGCGACGCTGATGCCAAGGCGGGAGAGTTGCATCTCGGTCGAAACCAGGATAAAGGGGCTGCTTTTGCTGCCGCCCTCGCAAAGAAGGAGTTGGCGGGAAAATTTGAGGAACTCTCTGCAGGCAGGAAGATGGAAAAATCTCCCTCAATCCTATGCCCTCCACAAACGTCGGGGGGGAACTCAGACAGAGAGATATTTACGATCAAGAGCGAGGGCTTGCCGTCCATGTCCTTACGAAAGCAGGAAGCAAAAGTAAATGTCAGAATGGATTTCCTTGGAGAAAGCCTATTGAGGTGAGCCTGATGTGATGGATTCTGCCCTCGGGCTGGGCCTTTTATCCGCAAGTCATCGTGCACTTTGACAGAGAGCAACATGCCTACTTTGTCCTTTGTCCTTTTCAGCTCCTCCGATCTCTTAGCCGAGGAGCGGCAGCTGTCTCAGGATCTCGTGCAGGCCTCAAAAAAAGATCAGGAGTTCCGCTCCATCTTTCAACATGTTCAAAATGCTCCGTATCAGAGGAGTCCCTCTGAGCTGTTTGCCCAGCACATAGTCACCATTGTTCACCACATTAAAGGTGAGTCCGCAATCCTCGTCTTGTCCTCACATTTAGTCCTAAGCATATTCAACATCTTTTTTTTTTTTTTCTTTCATTTTGAATTGAGACTACGTTTAATCAGCCCGAGTCACTGAACAGACACTGAGCAACACATGCAAAAACAACCTAAACACAATCGCAGGTTCTCCCCCTATCTTGCAGGCTTTTCTAAAACACAACCATCCTAGCATTTCACCTGTTCACCAGGATTCAGTTGGATACGATTTCACATTTGGTATAAAAACAAAAACAAAAAACTCTCAACTTTGACTTCCGACCGTCTCCCCTTACAGCGCAGCACTTTCCTTCTTGTGGAATGACTCTAAACGAGCGATTCACCGTGTACCAAAAGCAAGCTGCAGAGCAGGAAATGATGAAGCAGAGAAAAAGCCCAGAAATACACAGGTAGACCCCTAATGAGTGACCGTCTCACCTTCAGTGTGCTGTGGCTTCATCTCCTCTTTGTAACAGCTTTCAGGTATTTCTTTCACCTTTCCTGCCTGAAAAATCTGCAAACTATCTTGTCTTATTTATTCTCATGCTCGGTGGAGGTCAGTTTTATTTTCCTTTTGCCCGATTTATGTTGTTGTTGTTGTTGTTGTTGGCAAAGCCAGTTGACGTGGCGTCCTGTGTGGGGGGCACGTTTATAATTATCTCGTCTTAACTTTCTTTTTTTCCCCCCCCACAGGAGAATCGATGTTTCACCCAGAGCTTTTAAGAAACACGCTCAACTTTTTGAGGCGATGAAAAGCTCAGAGGAAGGCACTTACAAGGTGACTGAACATTTTGCAGTATGAAAAACAAACAAACCGAACAGCAACAAACGAGTGAGCGAGCCACAGACGCCTTTAGACCCGCGCTCTCTCAAAGCCCGTGGCTTTTCTTGAGAGGAGATGCACAAAGTCTAAGAAATGCAAATGCGAAATAAGGCATTTTGTAATAGATTGCCTTCACACGTCATTAGACTGTGGGTGCAAGCCTGACAAAGGCCAATGAATCGTATGAGTTCAGAAATGGAAGCCACTGTGCCAAAGGACTCTAAGCAATTGTTTTTGTAAGTATTCTTAAAAACTTAAAAGAGCGGAAATAACAAACAAGCACTTTTATACATTTGTGCTCATCGTGTTTCCCTATTGATGCGCATGGACACGCCTTTAAAACCATGAGGCGCAAATGCCACGAAAGTGCAGTACACTTAAATTAGCATGAACAGTCCTAGCTTCTTGTTAAAGAACCGTACTAGTGGTTTTGCTATTCTTTCAGTAGGTCGTCACCTTTGAATTGCTTTGTTAGCTTAACAGATTCCAACAAAGCATAGCTGCAAGTATCCGCATTGGTTCCCCGCCTTCCAGGCGGCTATGGGTTTTAGCTCGTGCCAATATGACATGATAATCAACTCTCGATCGCTCAAAACCTGAAGTGGAAATGCATCACTGCGCATATTCAAGGTTCGTTTTGAATGTGACGATATATGCGAACGCACCACGCTACGGAGGCTGTGAGGGTCAAAACACATGGAAGACAGAAGATGGAAACATGCCGGTGCTGGAATCTAACGCTGGTGTAACACATCAGTGAAGAGGTTTAAGATGATTGCAGTTTGTCACCATATTTAATTAGCTGCCTTGAAGGTTATAAAAAAAACACTATAAAAAAAACATTTGCTTTGCAGAATAAACTAGATAAAAACATGCAAAACTACTAGTTTGGCCCTTTAAGTGCACTGGAAATGTGACTTTACTCAAAAGCTCCCCATTTAGTTAAAGAATCAAACAACAGACTAGGATTTATGTGTTAATCCAAAATCTGTCCACGACCTTGTGTTCTATTTAAATTTGCGCAGGACGACGGAGAGAAACTGAAGGGTGACCCGATGGACCTTCGCTTGGATATTGAGCGTCGTAAAAAATATTTAACCAACAAAAAGGTTTATAATCACGACCGAGAACGAGATACGGGAGATTCCCCAGATTGTAGCAGAGAGAGATCAGTGGAAAAGTCCTCCAAATGCCACAAGCGATCAAAGTACGTGCGTCTCTCCTGCACTCTGCATCTTTTCTTATTATCTACAATTATGCTCAGTGCTTTATTTAAAAAAAAATCTGGTGTGTGTTGCATTTTGAAGGATTTTGTGTGTACTATTTCTATTTTTTTAGGAAAAGTAAGAAGAAGAGATCTCGTTCAAGTTCGTCCTCCTCCTCGTCCGATTCCCAAAAAGAGGATTTGCCTCATGGCAAGTCCGATCCCAAAGATAAAGTCTTTAACAGGGTCCAACTGGGTCAAATGGAGACACCGGAATCGGTTGAAAGTGGAAGGCCACGTGGAGGATTTGTGAGTTTGACACACAAACTGATAGTTGGATGAGGACAACACTTTCATTAGAATGTCAACGTAGACGCGTTAGCTGTGTGTCGATACGTTTGCTACTTTTTCAAGTCCGTGTCTTTTTATTGAATTACAGCAAGTCCGAATTCGTGGAAGAGGCTGGAACAGAGGCAATTATCAGGGAAACTGTTCGCAAAGTAACAACATGCCAAACGTGGCAGTTCACCCCAAAAATGAAGACTGGGACCCAGAGTTCACTCCCAAGAGCAGAAAATACTACTTGGTAGGTTTCTTCAATTTCCCACTCATGTCTCCAGCCTCTGTTTAAATGATGTTGTTCAGTCTAAATGTATTTAGTTGATGTCTTGCCTCATCTCCAACTTTTATCCGTCCTTCTTTCAGCATGATGACAGAGAAGGAGAGCCTGACTACAGGTGGGGGGACAGCCGAGGGCGAGGAAGGGGATGCCTCTCCCCTGGAAGGGCGAGATTCATCATCCGGAAAGCCACCGGGGGTCCGAACACCAGTAGCCCCCCATGGGCCCATGACAAGTTCCAGCTCAACGGGGAGCAATGTGATGAGCAGGAAGAGGAGACACAACTGGACCACAAAGACGGAGAGAAAGATGGAGCCCATGCTTGAAGTGAAGCAATGTTCTGAAAATCTTAATTTTCCTCTGTCATTATGGGATCTGACTCAGCGGTTTTTATCCATCCCAATGAGTAGATTAAAATGTTTTAAGACTCATCCATCTCTAGGAAGACGTTTATGCTTTCACGCCAGCACAGGATAATCACTCTGACTGGACCATTTCCCACATGAGAATAGAAAGAACTAGTAAAAGTACTGTTTCAATGTGAACTGCTGTTTCTCACTTATGTACTTCTGTTGCTTTATATGGTAAACGTGAAAATTTCCAGCATTTTGGTATCGACATTTTTCTTGTATGACAAAAAAGAAAAAAAATCCTTTGTGACATTTGTATTTTGAAGTAGAAAAAAAAAGAAGAATTGCAACATAGATTAAATTAATAGATCAGCTTGTGCCTTACACTGCAGAAATGTTTTTTGTGCACGGGGTAATACAACAAATCGTTGCTCTGATTATTTGAATGCATCGACTCCAACTGCCCAGCTGGGTTGTTGTGCTGAGCTGCATCTCGTAGGGATTCAAAACGACAACAATAGATACACTGAACGTGCGTCCATCTATACATGACCCTGTTCTGACAATGGGACCAAAGCGTGTGGGGTCAAAAGTTACACTCTGCAGTTTCTCATTACACAACAATTCATTGGTATCAGCTGACCGTGGGACAACTTCCTGCACATATAATACGTTTTTGCTGTCAAATATTTCTATACGGCGGTACAGCTTTGTTCTCAGAGGCTTATCCTTTTTAGGTTATTGAACCTGACGGCACGCTTTCAAAGACACGGTCATTTTTGTCGCTGGCTAGGCAGGATTTCGACTTTGTCTGTGAAGGATGATTTGTTCTTATTGCCGTAGATAGTGGTGTGTTTTTCATTTGCTGTTTGCAGTCTTTTATCCGGCCCGAAGATGATTTAATAAATGGTGTAACTGCGTGCAGCTGGCTCAACGTTGTGGTAAAAGGGGCTTTGTTTAGTCTGCAGTTTATAGAAAACAGAAATATGGAATTTCTTATTTCCTTAAATAAATCTTTGGCTCATGTCTTTTTGGCAAACTGTCCATACATGAGTTTTTTTGTCTTGCTGTGGGTGCACTGGTCTTATTTGTACAATACAGGCCTACAGATTTAGCTGTTTAGGTAACACTGCTTTTTTGTTTTTTGTTTTTAAACAAGGTGTTGTTACTGTGTTTTCTTAGATGCTGTAAATTAAAGAGACACTGATTACTTAAATATTGTCTCGACGCATCTTTTATTGCAGTTTCTGTAAAACTCAAAATCAAAGAACGGCTTGTCCAAAACTTCAATCGGCCACGTGTCTCCCAGAACCCCCCCAACAGCCAATCAATCTCAAACAGTTTATTAACTAAATCAATATCCTCACCTATCAATGCTAGTGCTACATACTGATTGGGGCCCATTCACCAAGGCTCGAGTATAATTATTCCATCATACATTAACACGGACAAAAGAGAGGTGGCCACAAAGTACATTTCCATGCAAACTTTTCCAGACCTGTGTGTTTTGTGACTTTTTGCCATGTGTCATTTTCTTGTGTGACAGTCTTGAGTGTCCTGGTTCTGCTTTTAATAAATATAATTCCACTTGGCATCAAAAGGGCAAACAAAAACAGACTCCTCCCAGTAAAACAAGTCAAGTATGAAGGAATGAAGGCAGCGAACCTGGGGTGGAAGTATAAAAGGTACAACCTAGAAATAAAGATTTTTCTTTACGTATTTTGGTGGTTGAAAGCAAACTATGCTGTCATGCGCCACTGTGTAATCATTATTTATCATGAGCTCTGTTCTTTCACTATAAACTGGTCTTACCTGTTCGTCTCCGGTCGTTACCTCCTCTTCTCCTCCCCCCCATCTGCAGTCTATAACCCATCCTACTCCTTGACTTGTCATAACTGGCCTCAGGAGAAGTTGCTCAATGTTAATGTTTGACAAGGAGGAAGAAGGGCCTTGGCCGTGAAATCGCGAAAACAACGCAGCCACCACTTCTTTGCTTCCCCTTCTATTTAAAAGTTTGTGGAGGAACGACACATTCAAGTTCATAGGAGAAAAACAGAAAACAACACAATGGGTGAGTCAGCAATGCCTCGTTAGTTAGAGGCGGATTTTTTACATTTTAATCTTCTGAGCCATCTCTTTTGCTTGAATTCCTTGTAAGGAAAGATAAGCATCATAGTAAAGCTGTGTGCTCTGTAATTAGTTTGCTTTTAAGAACCCGTCATTAGTTAGTTAAAAGTTAAAAGGGTTGTCTTGGCTTTGAAATGTCAAGACGCATCTCCTGTGAACTAAGTACACCAGTGTTTGTGCAAAGAATCCCATTTTCTGCCCTATTTACGGCTGCTCTTTAGAGGTGCTGGTGCTGCTCGAGTTCGAGGGTACCACGGCGGACGAGCTCAC